>NC_073720.1:43832268-44087268 GCF_023634085.1 Falco cherrug | reverse complement strand
CTTGCACTTTCACAACAAATTTTTAAATACTTTGCAACTGCTTACTCACCTCCTGGACCTATTAATGGTGCCAGCATGGACAGCTTTAGCGATTGCATAAGTCTTCTGTGACTCTTCTTCTAGGTCTCTTTCCTTCCAGAGAATCCAGCATCTTGAAGAGCTGCAGTGTTCACAAGTGTAATGTTGATTTTCTTGGAAGAGTCAGAAAGCTCTGGGGAAAAAAAAAGCAACCAATGCTTTTAAGAGCAAAGTGTGGGGAAAATCACATGAATTTGCTACTTAGGAAATTGAGGCTATTACTTTAAAACCTGATCTCAGCCAGTGGTAAAGCTCCCATTAATGTCAGTCGTGAAGGAACAGGTCTATAACGAAATTATCAGGAACCCCTGTGTTTTCAGCAATGCGCAGGTTTTCAGCATGCAATTTCCAGGAATGCCAGTGGAAACTATGTGCCGAAATCCTGCACATCCAAGTTGACGGCATTTTATTGGGAAAGCAATCCCCAAATGAAACACCAGTAGAAGCAAAATTGACCATTACTGTTTTTTCCACCTTCCAACACTGTCCTGCAAACCTTGGACCAGTTTTTCACTTACACTGAGGTTTTCGGCAATGTCTCATGCAGGGATGTTGAGCAGATGACTGAAAATGCTGACAGCCCCAGCTGTGACCAGCTAAGTCAGGGGTCCTCAAACTACAGCCCGCAGGCTGGATACAGCCCCCCAGGGTCCTCAATCCAGCCCCCGGTATTTACAGACCCGCTGCCCCCTCCTGCCGGGGGTTGGGGGGGAAACCAAGCAGCCGCGGATGGCTGCCTGCCACTGCATCCGCGCGCCGGCCCCCTGGTTAAACAGTTTGAGGACCCCTGAGCTAAGTCTTTGGAAAGCGCGTGTCAGAGGCAGGAGAGCATGCCCCACACATCACATTATGTGTTTCTGACAGGGGAACACTCTCTATGGCTCTGATGGCAGCTCTGTTGAAAAATTTCATCCCCAGAAATCAAATCTCTGTTCAGCAAAGCTCCTTGTAAGGATTTGGGGTTTAATATTTATAGTAATAATAGTGCTGTTAACATACCACATTAAACAGACATTTTGAAGCTCTGACAAGGGCAGTTAGAGAAAGAATGGCAGCTGGTCTTTCAGTCACTTTCTATTCTATGTGAACCAGCTGGTTATTATTATCACTTATTATTTACCATTTAAGCTAGACTTGTTAAAAAAAAAAAAAAAAAAAAAAAGACCTACATGACCAGGAAAAAGCAACAATGGTCTTTGGGGCCTCTGGGAACTTTCCG
Organism: Falco cherrug; assembly: GCF_023634085.1. NCBI lineage: Eukaryota > Metazoa > Chordata > Aves > Falconiformes > Falconidae > Falco > Falco cherrug. The sequence goes on along the minus strand of NC_073720.1, from coordinate 44,085,971 downwards.
TGGTCTGATATATATATTTAAATTGATGTTTTTTCAATAAATCACTTCCTCCTCGTGCTACCTCAGCTGCCATATTAAAGTGATCAAGTTGACCACAGATTTACTAAATGGAAATATGCAGTTCACTTGGTCTGTAAACCACATAAATACCTAAGAGGGATTTCTCCAGTTTCCACCATTCATCTTGGAAGTACTGCTTAATGTTAATTCATTAGACCTCAGGGTTTTTTTGTACAACCCATGAGCAAGCATTTAAAATCTTTTATCATCTTCCACTAGAAGGCAAATGAGCATGCCCTGAGCAGTAAAACACCAAGGGCAAGTTTCTAGTAATGTTGAAGAACCTTTGATTGGAGGTTTGATTGGAGGATTGATTGTTGAAGGTGCAACATGCTTGAAGGTAATCTGACCTTTTGGAGATCCCTGCTTTCTGAGAGCTGCCCATACCTGTCACTGCTTAACTAAGGGCTTTCAGGGGAACAAACCACTTCATTGAGTCATATCTTGGCTTGTGTGCTTTAACTGTGCATGTAATGTCTTCTCTGTTGTTTGGGGGGGACACATGTGTGCACATTTGTGTGCGTGCATTTGTTTACCTAGGTGTTTTCTCTAGGGGAGGCATGGAAATTCACTCTTTGATAAAGACTTTTGCATCTAAAGTTCGATAGTGGCTGAAAAACAATTTACAGATACAGTTGATACAGTTGATTTGATTGATACAAACAGCTGGTGTGGGGTAACCGCTGCTTATTGTGCTCATCTGTGCTGGCTTGCCAGGGCCTTCTGCTCCTCATCCGTCTGCTACCTAGTGTCTCATGACTTAAGCCAGGCCCTGGATAGATGTGTGTGGAGAATTGGAAGTGACTTCTTTGTATATTAGTACAATCCCTAAAACAGCTGGACAGTATCCATGGACAGTATGGCCAAACAGTAATAATCAACATGTCAGAGTGAGGAACAAACTGAGGAAAGAAGTGGTAGGCTTTTTTGCTCTAGCTGAGGTCCCCAAAATATTTGGAGCATGTACCTCATTGGCAGTTAGGGACAGTTAGCCACCAAGCCAAGAACCCCACACACATTAACACAGCTAGCTCAGATGAGTGCAGCTTTGAAGGCTCCTCCACTGTATATCAAGGCATTCTTGATTGGATGGTTCTGGGGGCAACACAAGAGAAAGCCCTTTCCCATGCACAGTGAGGGACTGGATGCTCCCAGGTATTCCTGCGTGCCTCAGGGAGCTGAGAGCACCTTTCATTGCCTTTGCAAGCACATGTGGCTCAGCAGACTTTGTCAAAGATACCCATGCCAGTGAATATAAATTTGCCACCCATCTTAGTGGAGTTTGGAAATTCAATACCTGATTGCAAGTCAGTTTTGTAAGTGGTGCTGTCAGCCTGCTTGGAAAGTAAAGTTTGAAAATGTATATGGTTTTTTTGGGTTTTTTTGTTTTTTTTTTTGCCACGCCAATGTAGTGCTCCTTTGGATTGAGGGTTTTGCTGCTTTTGAATAAGGGCTGACCCAATCAGCATAAAGGCAGCAGTCTGCCCTCATTCTCCTGGACTTCAAGGAGATTAAAAAGAGAGACCTCCAGAATTCTTTTTTAATCAGAAAAATCTATTTTTCTCCTTCGAGGATGTTTGTACAGGAGCCTGTTTCACTGTGGAATCTTTTATCAACATTTCCACTTCTGTTTTCCTAGGTATAATCAAGTACAAGTTTATATCTGCTCCCACTTCTCTTCATATATACACTGTTCTTGAACACCTGACATTATTGAGTTGTTTGACTACCTGCAAAGTCATTTGCCTTCATTCCTGTTCTGATAAACTAAAAGCAACTTCCTCCCTCCTGCTCCCCCAGTTCAGAAGAGCTTTAAGCGATCTGGCCTGTAAGTCAAATTATATTCTTACATGGTTGCATATGACTTTTGTAGGCACTCCATGTCCAGTTCTGGGGGTAGAATTTGACCTGGCAGCATCCTTTGCTGTGTGCCAGCATGAGAAAATTTTAGTGTAAAATAAATTTATCTTAACACAGAGTGGGAGTACATCACACATTCACCATTGATTTTTGTGGTTTGATCCTTCACTGAAAGGATGGTAGTAATCCACACAATTTATTTTTCTCTGAAAATCACTCTTCAGGCAAGATTTAAATATTTATGAGTGATCCATGCAAATATTTGGTTTGTAAAACCTTTTTCACCCTTAGGAAGTATGCTTCTGCCGGGACCTGTAACTTGCAGGCAGACACCATGCACACAAGAAAGAGAAGGTTCAGTTCAAGCATGTGAATTATTTGCAGACTCTCAAAATGGGATGGTTTACTCATACTCAGAAGTCATCATCTTTTAATAACTTCCTCATATAAAGCAGAAGTTTTAGATTCTGTCTTTAGGAGAAATGGGTGTGTTTCCATGATAAACCTGGTGGTGACAGAGAGGAAATAGCAGGTCGAAGTGAATGCTGCAAGGCAGCCATCTCACCCGGAGTGAGAGATCTGAAGGTCCTACAGGGCACCCATGCTGAAGTATGGGGCTTGGCTGCTCTTCCATGCCAAATTCACAGGGGTTATGAAGTTGTTACAACCGTTGACTGCAAAGCCCTGACTGAAGTTGCAGTATATGATGTTTTTGCCGGCAAAGTCCTTTGATTTCTGTGTTGTTATAGAGCTGGAGACTGTCATTTGGGTATAATGATAATGATGTTGCTCCAGAGCACAGCTGCTGCACTTATTTTTCAGCCTTAAGTTATTCAAAGATTACTTTTCTTTAAGGACAAGAGACACTGTTTTAACATGGAAATTTTATATCCAGCACTGAAGAAGCAGAAGCCCAATGATTTGACTGCATCAAATGAATTTTCCTGCAAATTCTCCAGTGGCTTCTTTTGGACTTGCTTTGCAGAGTTAAGTCCTGGCAACCACATCCTTCTCCTCGAGACCAGCAGCCCTGAGCCCGCTGTGTTGAGTATCTGCAATTCCTTTCCTCCATACACATTTTGTGTTAAATATCAATACAACAGTGGCAGGGAGAACAATGTCTCGATGAACATGGATTATTGTAGTCAAGAGTTACAGTACAGTGTTTTTTAAAATAGAGTAGCTCAAAGCATGGTGTGACAGAAAGAACAGGGAGATTTAAATGCCCAGTAATAAAACCAACCCTACTATTCTAATCCTGAGACGAAGTGACCACGACACTGTTGACAAAGGTAATCTCTGCTCAGTGTTATGACAGCCTACCTCCTTGACATATTTAAACACTGAGTTGTTTAAGGTTATTACTAGAGATATCTTTCTTTCTGAAACCAAGGGAGGAAAATAATGATGGAGGTAAACACTGCAAGGCCCCCAGACTGTGTTTTTGTTTGTGATTTATGATTCAGATACGCACATCCAGTTCTGGTAGAAATAGCCTTGCTAGTGCATTTGACAGTATGTTTTGGAAGGTGGTTTTAAACAGAGACTGGAAACCCAAAGAGGGTAGTTGAGCTCCTGAGGACTGAAAAACAAGTCATCTGTCTGGTGTGTGGCACTCTCCTGTTCCCCCAAGGAGAAAGCTCTTAGTGCATTTCAGCTACTGTGATGACAGTGATGCTATGTTTCAGGTTTCTCACTGCACTGTAAATTACATTATATTAAAAAAGTGCCTTTGGGTAGGAATACACAAGTGAAGAAAATGCATTTGATTAGAAAGAATCGTACTGTTCATTGCAAAATGGTACATGATTGTGAGCAGTATAACTACAGACAGTGCTACTCTCACCCATTGTTGGCTATACATTAGCATACCATTTTCTATCTTTTAGTTGTGTAATGGAAATATAATCCTGTCTTCACCCTGTTACTTATACACTAGCTGAATGCCACTGAACATAAAAAAAAAAAATATTCTAAGGCAGTGACCATATGTGAAAAGTTTGCCCAGATATTCAGTCAGGTCTTCCAGTGACATGAGTCAAGTAAATAGAGCTAGGCATGATAGCAGAAAACAATCTCTGAGAGCAGTCACAAAAATCCTGTAAGGTGATGGAGAGTTATACACTTCATTTTTAGCATATTATCTATAAATGCACTAAAGTGGGGAAGGAGTTCTTTAGGGTGGACTGTTAATCTGACTGAAAGGGAAAGTTGAAAATCAGCTTGGATAGATAAAAAAATATTTAACTGCATTATTCTACTCTCTATTAAATTCACTGCAGGTTGGATCACTTCCAATGACACTAGATAACACCCTGAAAAAACTATCAGTTCTGATACATACTTTAGACACCAACTGTATTCTGCCCAAATGATGGAGAAAACGATATGAAATGTTTTCCCGTCTCTGAATTCTGACTGTGCAGTGTACCTGAAATAACGGAATTACAAAGGGAAGAATATTGCTATGGCAACAAAATATTTCTATTTTAGTGAGCTTGCTGTAAGAAAAGAAGCAACAATGTGTTTTAAACAGAAACAGACTTTGCAAAATAAGAAATGCTATCATTACTTTAAAACTAAGTCATAATTTAACCCCAATCGTGATGGGATATCTACCTGTAATTGTCTTTGCTCTGGTATTTTCTGAGCTTACAGAAACATAGAACAATGTTTTAGAGCTTTGGAAACTGAGACAGGAGTTAAATGAGCCAATCTCAAAAGACATAGCGTTTCCTTAACAAAGCTAGACACAGAATGTGCATGATTCAGGACGCAACACCAAGATTAATCCTAGCTGGTGTTAGGCACCAGTCAGAGGAGTCTGAATTAGGAGTCCTTATTGCTGGAAGGTATCTCCACGTTCAGTGAAATACTGTACTCCCGCAGAATAACTGTGTCTTTGGCTGTTACCAGGAGTATATTGTAAAGGCCTGTTTCTCCTCTGATTTTTGGGGAGCACAACAGATCTGTTTTCCTAGTCAGCTATCTCAGTTGCACATCTCGAAGGTAAATCAGGACCAAAGGTCTTAGTTTCTGCCCAGTGGTTGATAAGAACTATAAAACTGTATTCCAATGTAAATGAACACTCATTTACTATCCTCCAAGCTGCAATGAGGATTTATCTGTCTTCTTGTTACTGCAAGCAGCAATGTCCAGTTTTTCTACAGCCTTGTTGGCTTCCCAAGCTATTTTACAATCAGATGGTTTGGCTGCTGTGGGGTTTTTTTGTTGGTTTTTGGTTGTGGTTTGGTTTTTTTATTATTTTTTTTTCCCAAAGGACAGAGCACTTTCCAAGAAAAATGCATGGTAAAAATATTTTATATTTCCAGGCAATGCTTTGTCCTCTGCTCCATCATCTCAGTGATTATTTGGGGAGTGACTCTTTGGTGTTAAAGGCCAACTGCCAAAACTCTGGAGAATGAGAGAAATCAGCAGCCTTCCAAAAATGCTGCTTAGGGTAATGCACACAAAAAAGAAACATTTACATGGATAATTAAAGCAATAAGATTTTTTTCCTGGAGAATGACCTCACGGATTTTCAATGTGCTGCTGGCTCCTTTTTATTAAACTACATCTTCAGGAGGAGCAGAAATAAAATTCAGCTAACCTATATATCTAAAGAAAGGAGATACCACCTGCTTGTCAAAGAAATGGGATCAAACCTGCTTGTCCAAAATGCAGTCCCAGAAATCCCTGCAGAGCTCCTCTTCAGTCTAGCTTATCTGAGCCTTGACTGTACTGAGGTATCTTGCAATGCAGGGTGAATGTGCAGTACTGATGATTCATGCAGTTTCACACCAGAAAGCCACCTACATCCCTGCATCTGGTTTTACCCATGGGCTGCTCTTGGGCCTTCAGAGAATCTCAGCTGATGGGAAACACCAAGAATGGACCTAGATTATTCTGGACTTTAACATCTTGGAAGTCCAGGCTGTGCAGAAATTTAGAAAGTCTTATGAGGAGCAGCTGAGGGAACTGGAGTTGTTTAGCCCGGAGAGGAGGAGACTCAGGGGGAACTTATTGCTCCCTACAACTACCTGAAAGGAGGCTTGTAGGCAGGTGGGGGCAGGTCTCTTCTCCAGATAATAAGCAACAGGACAAGAGGAAATGGCCTCAAGTTGCACCTGGGGAGGTTCAGATTGGATATCAGGAAAAACTTCTTCACCAAAAGGGTGGTGAAGCATTGGAACAGGCTGCCCAGGGAGGTGCTGGAATCACCCATCCCTAGGGGAGTTAAAAAAACCTGTAGATGCGATGCTTAGGGACATGGTTTAGTGGTGGGCTTGGCAGTCCTGGGTTAACGGTTGGACTTGATGATCTAAAGATCTTTTTGAACTTAAACGATTCTATGAAGATTCCAGCTGTGTGGCTTAGCAGTGGCTATGAAATCCTTGTTCAAAAGCAGACACTGTGGAGAGCCCCAGTGCTCAGAAACCACCCCAGGCTTGGAGACTTCATGGGTAAAGTCCAACCCTCAGAAACAAGCCATTAGGGTGTGTGGAGGAGGATACTGATCTGTCAATAAGATACCAGGGATGCGCTCTATGAAACAATGTGCTGTGCTGCTTGAAGGGATGGAGTCTGCTGCTGTTAGCCCTGCTGCAGGAGACGAGGGGGAGGTTTAGGGGAAGTGCACTTGGAGAATATAGATGACCCTCATCTTGAATGCTTGGTCTTTTAGTGATCAAAGGTCTGAAAAGACTTCACAAGCAATGGGTGTCATCTTTTTAGCTATACTCAGCTACTTCAAAGGCTTCTGCTTTGCCATTAAGGCAAGCAGCACTTTACTTTTCTATGTGAGCTAGGCTAGGATGTGCAATGTCCTGCAGAGTCTTGTGAACTTAGGCAAACCAGATGATTCAAAGGCAGTGATTTTTGCCAAAAACCCCAAGTGATAGCTTAATTGGCAAATCAATTCAGAATAGGCTCTGCAGTGAAATAAATGGTAATTTGATTATGTGCTGCTGCCACAAAACGCAATTTGATTTGACTTCAGGAAAGTGATGGCCTTTTCTTTAATATTTGGTTAGTGTCTTTCAATTGAGTGTAACCAGAGGAGAGCAGAATGCTGAAATATTATGATTCCTCCATGTTAAACTTGAACATGTTTAGTAATTATTAAAAAATTAAATGACTTTTAAAATCAAATTGAGTGATTCAAGCTTGCAGAATAAGGCTTAATCTTTGGCTGTTCTGCCTCTGCACAATAACGTGATCCCTGCAGTGAACGTGTTTTCTTTTTTAAAAGTATATTTATTGAGCTTCTTATGTAAAATCATCTTCATCACCTCTCGTTATGTTTTGGATTTGTTATTGTGGTTTGTTATTTTGGGTTTTTTTTTTTTTTTTTTTTTTGTTTGGTTTGTGTCTTTTTTTTGTTTGGTTTTTGGGCTTTTGGGGTTTTTTTTTGGTTTTTTTTTTTGTTTTTAGGAAAGACTTTTGATCACCTGCAGTAACTCTGTTTACCTTACAGCTGGACATTCCTAGAAGAAGTAATTGTATTCATGTTGTGCCTCCTGTGACAGATCCTCCTCAGCAAACACAGTATTTTGAAGCAATCAAGATTTTGACACTAGAGCACAGATTTTTAGAGTCTGAAGGCACCAGTCATTCCCTGATCAGACCTACTCTACCTATCCTAAAATTTCACTCAATAATTCCTGCATGAAGCCCAGGGTCTAATGGATAGAGGTAGAATAAACTCTTTAAGCAGATACCTGACCTTGATAAAAAGAGATCTTGCTGTCAGGGTATCTGCAATGTCTTCCAAGTTCTTCACAGAATTGTTTCCCAGAATACAGACTTCAGTCATTAAGTACAAATCTACATTTTTAATTGTTGGATGCTAAATTTTTTATTTTACATCATTTGATGGATCTATTTGTAGCATTTACTATGTCTTTCTGTAATATCCTCCTAGTTATTTAGAATTTCTCTAATGTTTGAGCCATTACGGACTGCACCTGTGGTGACTTCATTCCTCCCAAACATCTATGAATTGATCCCTTCCAGATTACACCCAAATAATGAAAATTCTTTACAAAAACTTGTAACTGGAGACCTCAAGTTTATCATGAACAGCCACTCATTCATTGAAGAGCTCCTGCACTAATGCATTGTGCTTGCATAGAATAGTATCTTGAAGAATGTCTAGCTCATAGAAACTATCAGGATGCCTTTATCAATCACATTGACAGTTTTCTGAAAAAAAAACAACCAACTTCCAAGTTTATTGGAATCATCTGTTTTCCCCTGTATTCTACATAATAATTTTGAATCATAGTTTTATCTCAAGGGTCTGGAGCTACAGATTTTAAGATATTGAGTCTCTTTTCACATTTCTTCCTTCATGAAAGGAAGTCAGCAAAAGAAGTGTATTTAAAAAAAAAAATCAGGCTGATTTCATCCAAGGGATTTGCCTGCTGGAGTCATTGGTATTAGAGATGAGCAGGGTCCAGCATACTAGCTCCACTCTGGGTTGAATGGCAGTGTTCAGATGTAATTTTATTTCCAAAGGATATATTTTGTGTACTTGTATTGCAGAAAGTTGTGGACTTGAAAAGCATAAGGGAACCCTAGAGAAAACACATTTTACAGTAAAACATTTCCAAACACACATGGTTTCAAGCTGAAATACATCACAACGTATTTGTGCCACTCCCACTGATGGTCTTTTTTAATGTACTTCTCATGGAAAAGTAATCTGAAGGAAAGCTCTTTTTGAGAACAGAATTCTTGAGGTGAGGGGAATGGATGATATAAATGGTGGATAGTACAAAGAGAAACAGTTAAGGCAGTGAATTTATTTATGGATTATGAAGAAAGATGGACAGTGAAAAAGATGATTATATTAACATCCCTAACACTAAAGTTGAATTTTTCTTATTTAATCTGTTACCCAAGAAGCTAGATATTGTACCTGGCTTGCATGCAGGCTCTTCTTTTATCGTCTTGCCTTAGAAGTGAAAAAATAAAATATTTTCATTAGCTAATTGTAGAAGATGGGTACGACTATGAATGAAATAACACTCTTGTACTGTGCCCTCTGCTCTCTGTCTCAAAATTCATGTCCTGTCTTCCAAACCAACAGATGAATATGTGGAAGTATCTGTTACGGCACTGTTGCATCTCCAGCGTGTAGAAGTAGAAAACACATCTCTGCGGTCTCTGTCTCTGCCTGGGAGCAGAGGGCGATGAATTGCACATCCATCTTTGCCTGGGGTACAGATTCCCCTTTGTGTCCATCTTCTTTTGCAAAAGTAAATTCCAAGTAATTGAATGCTAGGGTTGCAGCCCCAAAACTACATGGATCAGGCCTCCTATAAACCAGTGAAGATCCCTGAAGAGGAAGCATAGTGTATAGGAGGTTGATAGTGGTTAATGAGAGGACAACAGACACAGTAGCAAGAAATTTGATCAGAATGAACAGGTTTCGTAAAGTGCCTTCCATTGCAAACTCACATCCATGATTCTCTGTATAAAGACTCTTCTGGTTTTTGCAAAGGAACTGATAAATAACATTGGCAACATACATAATAAAATACACAGTCTTGTGTAGGACAAGAGAGATTTGTGAGGAATTCTCCCTCTGCAGTTTCAATGTTCAACCTCCCAGAAGACTCAGAGAATACTGAAAAAAATATTGGCAGACATTACTCTGGGCTTGACCATTGCAGTCAAAAAAGACTTCTAACACTGTGGGTGAGGGCCCATACATTTTGTTATACAGTTCACAGTAGGATACATTTTATAACACTTACCACATTGTAAAAGACACTCCAGAGATACTGTAATGTTCAGCAAAAATCCCAGGTTCCTGCAAGCTTATTCACTTACACATCTATCTGAGCATTGCAACTGACTAAATAGAAATGTAAAATAACTCTAGGTCTAGTAAAATATCGTTTGCAAAGTGTCCTTAAAATTTACGTCTGTGGATTTCTGTAGATTCAAGAAAGATATTTTGTTTGTCTGGTGATTTGATATACCTGAGAGAATGACTATAGTCTTTTTGGAGGTTCAGCTGCTGTGATCTGTTTGAAAAATGCCGTTGATGTACTTATCTAGTTTAGATTTTTCTCTTTCCAGTATCTTCCCATTATCTCAAATTCTCAAATTGCTTAGCTCTAATTCAGAAAATTAACCTGTTTAACCAGCACAATACTCATAATTTCATCATCTGATCCATAATTTCTCTTGTTATCTGACTGTCCTGGAAAAGTGATGCCTGTGGTAGCATCTCTGGACTTTTCCCTTTATCTCAGACCTCTGCCTTTATCCTCTTTAGAGCAAATTACTAGAATTACTCCCTTTTAGATGACCCCAGATGACCAGACTCTGAAGACACAACCAAAGTTGACCCTCAGGTCTGACATAACAAGGTAACCAGTTCCTCCCTGCAGGAAGCTGTGACCATGGGGAAATATGGTAGGCCAAAGAGCTGTCTTCAAATAAATACTTAATTTTAGCAGCAGGAAAAAAGAAGCATTCCGAAAGATTTTTAAAATTGCAAAAGGTCTATTTTACTTAAGGAGTCAGTTGAGTGCTTGAATAGGGTCTAAATTCTCAACTAGTCTTTCAAGTCTAGGGTCATCTTACTGCACTGTTATTGTCCCCCTTTTCTCCCTATGTGACCTTCCTTTAAGCCTAACTGAAATTCCTTGCTCCTTTATACACTTGGACCTGTAACTAAACTTGTTGAGCTCATCAGGGAGTTGCAATCAAATTGAAAGCATCAAATTGAACAGCTTTTGTATTGTGTCTGAAGTATCTGTTAGAGAGTATATATCTGGTTTCAATTCTCACTCTTCCTGGGCACATTTCCTGACAATTATTGAATTAACTCACTGTATGAATACATATGCATGGAGCAGACAGCTCAATAACCAATCCAACTTGTAATATTCCAAAATTACTTCAGGCAAGTCGAAATCTATCGCATAGGCAATTTCCATTTCTGACATATTTTGTATAATGTGTAAGATTTTGAAAGAGCTAAAATGAAAAGGATCGTTTACCTTCTATTACAGCACACCATGTGAAATCATCTTGATCTGCTCATTAAATGAAGATGACGCATATTATATGGAATTGCCTTGAATTGCTCACTCATTGAGGATATCTGTCACAAACAAGAAAACACACACATGACACACAGAGCTGTGGGAACTACCTCTTGGGATAAGTCCTCTCCAGGGAAGGGAGCAAATCTAGGATAATGCCCATGTGTGGTAATGTGTCATGCATCTCTTGTTCACAAAAAATGTGGTATCAGAGACCTCTATGAAGACTCATGTTTGCCAGAAGTCACAGTCAAGAAATTGGTTCTCAGACTAATTGTTAAATTATCTCTTACAAAAAAAAACAACCACCAGCTTTTTTGCCTGACCTGACAGACATAGTAACTCCTGGAGTTGTTCAAATCCATAGCAAAATTCTCATATACCTTGATGAAGACAGGATTTCACACAAGGAATTTTAATTTACCAAAGAACATCAGTGCTTACTAAATCACTTCTGAGTAGATTTTTTGTCTGTTTCTACCCTAAGATCTTTACAGTATTTTGGTATAAATGTAACTATTACAAAATCTGAGTGGATTAGGGGTTGAAAGAGCATCTACTACAGTAGTTCCCTAAATACTTTGGACTCCAAATGTGAAAATTGTCCTTTGAAGGATTTTTTAAAATCATAATATTAACATTATATAATTTTTACTGTTACTGTTCAATGACTGGTCACAGAAAAAATAAAGTAAAATAGCATAACAATTCAAAAATTAAAGATAAGAATATATTGGAAAAGAGATGTTCACAAGAACAAGTAACAATGTGTTGAGCCTCACAATAGCACAAATCGAAACAACACTTCAATGGGACAGGAGAAATTACTACTCAAGGGGTGGAAAAATGTAAAGAATGAGTGAAAATAGGAAGTTTGAAGACAGTGAAAGAGAGAGTAGGCTGGGCCACCAAGTGTTACCTTGATGGATACGTCTAAGACTCTTCATTTCACTAAGAATTAGGAAGGCTATGTGGTACAGCAAGGACGACGTTCTTGCCTTGCTATTTCCCATGAAAGCCGGTAGCTCCTATGGTCACCTGTTACTAATCTGTGGGTGAGCTATTGATTACTCTCATACAAATGAAAGTATGAAAGACAATCAGAAAAAGAATGTGAAAAAAGACACATAAAAGCAAAAAGGAAAACAGCAGAAAAACCTACTGCTGCGACGCATACCTCAGTTGTGGCTGCTCATTTCCTCCTGCATAGCTGTCTTCATTCTTCTGTTTAAAATGCAGTTACTGTGTTATTGATTTCTTAGATATGTTTTTAAAAGCATTTAGGATTAGGCAATTAGTTACTGCTTAATGCAGAATGTCAAAACAGAGCTATTGATCCAACTAATTTATCAATTGATTCATTATTTCCCTCACATGACTTGATGGGGACCTAGTCCAAAAGAATAAAGGAAAGAAAAATAAGCTGTATTTTGTGAGGTAAATTATACAACAAAAAGTTAAAGAAAGATTTATTAATCTTGAAAGTCAACAGTTTGGGGATAAAAGTAATTTCCCAGTAACTGCTTGTTTATTGAAACAATGACTCAAAGGAAAAGCTCACAACAGAGCAACAGAAAGAAGAAATACTGATCAGTGTACATGATAAAGTGTATTTATTGTACCCAGGGCAAAGGATATGCCTTTAACCACGTCATTAGAACAATTTTGATTTATTGTCATTTTGTTCATTCTGAAGTGAAACATAGAATAATAACCATTATAATTAAGGAATCAGCTTTGAACCAGAAACCCAGCACAGTGGACTTCATCTGGAACTAGCAAAAGTTTTGGGAAAATATGTGTGACAGAAAACAGGGTATGATCATGGAAACTGTTCTGGCATCTTCATCTGAGAGGAAGGGCTGCTTCTTCAGGTAAGGCTGAGGTAAGTCCCACCTCACAGGGTCACCAAAACACACAGATAGGGAAGGACTTCTGAAGATCAACTTGTCTAACCACCTACTGAAGCAGTGTCAGCTACAGGAGGTTGCTCAGAGCCACCTCTAGTTAGATTTGAGCATCTCCAAGGATGGAGACTCTACAGTCTTTCTGATCAACTTGTTCTTACGTTTTTTGCCTGCCTTCCCTCCTGCCAGCCACTAGGAGAGATGTTTTGCAGGATGCTCACTTGCATTTCTCACCCAGGATAAACCACACACACAGCTAAAGCATCCTGGCACCTTTTCTCCAGGCACAGAACCTAGCCTTCTGCTGTACTGGTGCAGCTAGGAGACACACATGCATTTTGCAGAAACTTTTCAGCCAGAGGTTGCTTTCTGTCTCAGTCCCCATTTTAAAAAAACAACCAAACAGGCCTCCCAAACCCACAAAAAACCCAGTGTTTTGAAAAAGTGTGCTGCACAGCTTCTCACTTGGCCACGTTGCCTTTGCACATATTGAAAATTAAGGAAATAACCACAACAGCCATTGCTAGTCCCAGGGCCCTTTTTCTCCGGAGATTTGTTGTCCTCAAAACATTAGAGACATGCAGCTGTTGTACAAGAAGGTTAAACAAAATACTATCAGAAATAATTAATTAAATAATGATGGATGTGGCTTATGAACTGTAACCCCTTAATAAGTATTACAGCAAATTCTGACTAAAAATGTTCTACAAACAATCAGTTAAAACAAATATGTAGCAAGTTCAAAGAAGCTGAAACCACAACAATGTATTTAAACAGCTGGAGAAAGCAGCAGGTGCCAAAAATTTTTCTGTTAACTGCATGCTGTCACTGGATTAAAAATAAGTAAGAAGGAATGATAAACACCCAGGTTAGCTGCATGGTATTAAATTAGACCTTGGAGAATTAATTCTGTTTTCATTTTACTGGTGGAAAACTGATGTGGCCACTGGTGTTTGCCTAGTGCAAATACTTTTAACACAGGGATAAATATACGGCATAATAAGAAAGGCTAGAGAAGTCTGATACTTTAAAAACACTGAAGGTAAAGGTGTTTCTGAAATTCAACCTAGAGAACTTGAAGAGTAGCCGAAGGATTTTATGAACTATTAGTGATTGCCTTCAAGAACTTGTGAAGGACAAAGAAAATCTCTAAGGAGAAGAGAAGGTTAAATGCGGGACCTACTATTAATAGAAGGACAACAATATGACCTGGGGAAGTACAGGCTCATCAGGATAGCTGTAATACCTGGAAAGTGCTAGAACAGATGATTGCATAAGCAGTTTGTAAACATTTAGAGGAGAATGAAAGTAATAAAATACTGCCAACATGGATTTGTTGAGAATATGTCACATCAGACCAATCTGGTTACATCTTTGAGAAGATAATTAGCCACGTGAATAAAGAAAACATGTATTGAGTTTATTAAGGCTTTTAAATGGTTTTTAGGCCTGGTGTGCTCTTTAGTAAAGGAAAATCCAGTATAGAAGAGATCATCATATTGTACACAGCTGGTTGGTCTATGACACAAAGACTTATTAATAGATTGTTAACTAGCAGCTTATTCTAGTGAAGGTATAGGTGTCTCTGCAGAGCTTGCTGCTTCTAGCAATTTCATTAATGACTTGATCTAAAGAATACACTTGGAATTCATGGATAATGCTGAGCCAGGAGGGCTGAATTGTATTGAAGAATCAAGGATCAAAATTCTTAATAAATTGAAGCAATGGTTTGAAATTAAAGATGAAAATTGACAGACAAAAGTGTGAAGTATTTTGATGAGGAAGCAGGAAGCGCAGAAATGAAGAGACTAACTAGCAAGCTGCAGTAATGCAGAAAAGGGATTGTGAGTTACAGCTGATGTCAAACTCAACCTGAGTCAGCAGTCTGATGTTGCTGGGGAAAAAAAAGGGAAGTCTCATTTTGTAATATACTGGCAGAATGTCATGTGTAAGATGCTGGAGGAAATTATTCTTTTCTATACATCATCTGGCAGACCTCAGATAGATGAACACATCTTATTTAAGGCATTATTCTTTAGGAAGTTTGTATGAAGGGTTGGAGAGAAGCTAGAGGAGACAAGAAAATGAAGAAGTCTACAGAACATCACCATGGTACAAAAACTGAAAGAAATTTGTTTCCTTAGGTTGAGAAAGTGTAACTGAAGGCGCAAATAAGATCCACAATACGAACGATTGCTAAAAAGATTTGTGCACTACCCATTGGCTTTGTTTGAAGCAAAGAAGATTTTGCTTCTTTGAAGCATTGTTTCAGGAAAACAATTCAAGCTGTAAGGAACAGAAGGGAACAGACAGCATCCGAGCAGCCTGAGTTGCCTTGGTAGAAGATCTTAAGAGCCAGGCTCCTGTCACTGATGGTCCATGACACAGCTGAGGGAAAATGGACTACAAGAAGCCTCTTGCTTATTCCCCCCAAAGATTGCTATGGACATTTTATGTTTGAAAAGGAATGACTAAGCTATACCTTTTTTTATAAGAAGGAATGGTATCCACTGAAATAAATCCATGCATATGGTCTCCTGTGGTAAACCCAAACCCCTCAGCGTTCACACCGAGAAGCCAAGAAGTGAAAGCTTTCCATTTCACACTGTACCTAACCGACCTCTGAGGAACTCAGTGCACCCCTGCTACAGTTCTGCTGACACAAGCCGATGTTTGAGAGAGCAGAGCGGCCTCCTGGGACTGTGGTAGGCAGCCACGTGCAGTGTGCTGAACAGAGCAAGCTCTGGCATCCATAGCATTCCCTGTTTGCAGGGCCTCTCCCTGGCTCATCTTACTAGTCATGTGTGTTACCAGATCATTAAACAAAAATCAGCAAATAGGATAGCACTTTGATATTTTTTGTTGAACTTCTGTTTTATCACCTGCCATATCAATACAGCTCAATGGACAAATCAGAAGCAGCAGCAGTTATTCTGAAGAGGTATGGTATATGTCCCTCCTAGTGCTGAGAATGGAGATTTTACTAAGCAATTTAGCTACAGCTGCAGCTTTTTCAGCTGAATGCTGCAGCAGATGGAAGAAGCCTGTGTGTTCAGAAAATGCAGCGGTTTTTCAATACTAGGTGATTGCATAGCAAGTTGTGCGTTCCACCCACAACATACTTTTCTCTATACACTTGTATGGTGCACTTATGTAGTTAATTGCACACCTGCTTATACCATACAAGAGAGGAAACAGAAAATATATTTAGATTCATTTTAACTTAATAGGTTGTTTTATTGAAATGCCCACAATGTTTTCTTTGATTTTCAAGATGTTTGAAGGAATAGCTATTTGCATGTCAGGAAGATTTTTTTCTCCATGTTTCAAGGATCAAATATGAAGGTATTAGGAAGGCAAGAGAAAAGAGCACGCTAGAATGATGGATCTCAGTACAAATGAAAAAGAACAATGCTCTCCAGTTACCCTTTCATCTCCTTTTATATAGACAGTTATGATATTAAGAATCATTCACCACTCATCATGTTTCTCCAGCATTAAAATGAAGATGACTCTGATAATTTTTGCTGTTTTCTCCTGCAGTACACTAAAGATACATGCTACTAGTGCTACCAATGGAAAAATAACTCATTTAGCTGAGTGCCGTTAAAGAGATTGTATTCATAACTTCTTTCATTTCACACAAATTAACCCAGTAATGATTCCTGATGGCTGATCAAGTATCTGCTGTATTCCGCCTTCTTGTTGGGAGATTTTCAGGCATGTTTCAAACTATTTTGTCAGTTATTTTCACATTCCATACCTTGAACTGATAGAAATGTTAGATAAATACTGCTGTATTTAACACTGAAACTGAATTACTGAAAACATAAAACTGAGGAAAACCCTCTCAGTTCATGAGGGGCCACAAATCCCAGAGATCTGATATGAGCTATGGTAATTATACCTACCAGTCTGCAACAGGATTACTGGCTTCATGAATGCCACTTTCAGATTTTAGTAGCAGAATGGGGACTTTCTGCTGTTATGCATTTTTTTCCTCCTCTGACACCAACTAGTAGTGTTGCGGTTCAGTGCAGCTTGGTAAGACTCCACAGAACAGAGGGGGTCTAAATGCAAAGGGTCCTTTTTTGTATCTCAGGTCTTTCAGAAACAGTGATAAAATTTGGTTTGAAATGATGCACCAAACAAACCAAAGAAACCAAAACAACAGATCTGTGGAAAATGAACACAAGTGCCAAATCTGGCCCTGAGAACATAAAACTGACAGCACCTGCTACTTCTTTTTTTTTTTTTTTTTTTAATGATTTCTGCCTATGCAGATGCATTTCCTCCCAGTTCCCCTGTGCTCCTTCCAGCCACCAGCCCACGCTGGACTCCCAGCAGCTACAGGCTTTGAGGTCAATGCAAGACTGCAGTCTATGGCAGGAACTCTTAGCAGTGGAGCCTTCTCCAGCACCTCAACCAGATGTGATGTTTCCCTGACTCTGGAGGATGACTGCTCTTGTTCTGCAAATGGATGGTAGCCTGTCCTACCGGGACTAACAAGCAAAGGTTTTGAGTAACTTGATGGATTTAAACCAGCTACATTTCAGTGGCATTGCATGTCAAAAGACTTCTTTCTTAGTTACAAAACATTTAATGGAGGAACACTGGAATAAAAATCAGTGCTTCTGTGAAGCAAATAATGGTGGCATCCTACATTTGAGTCTTTCTCTGGCCTCTGTGTCAATTGTTGGCTCATATTTGGTTTGGGACTTGTTAAAGGAAATAATTCACAGCCATTCTAAGAGCTGCCAGTTTGTACTGCAGCGAGGGGGTTCTCTGCCGTTCTCCTTACTGTCTGTGGGAAACTGGCCTGGTCACAGTGGGAACAAATATGGTTCCATGCTGATGTTGTTGGGTCTTCTTTGTTTGTTTTATATACCACAACAGCTCAAACGTTAAGCATAATTTCAGGCTGTTAATTGAAGCAAATGTACTTTCAATCATCCAGTCATCTTTGAGCATACCACATTACCTAATAACCAAGAAGATGGGATTAGAGCAGTGAATTTATGTAACTGCAGTAAGTATAATAATACCTCTGGAAACAGGGGAAGGGGGAAATGAATTCAAATATGAGCATTAATAGGGACTAGGGATTCATAAAATTGAGCCAGATCACTCTGAAGAGATTCAAACCTCAGTGATACAACTGAAGCCCACTTTATTAACTTCTGGCTGAAATTCACGTCCTCCAGGGTGAGAGTTGAAACTTTTCAGTGCTCGTGGCAGGAGAGATGAGAATGGGGTTTGGGGCACATGGGAAAGTGTTGCTTTTATATTAGACTCAGCCTCTGGGATGTGCCTCTGTTTTGATTCAGACCTTTGCAACAGATTCAGACACCTGGAGGTGAGGGGGTCTGCAGCATGAGCCCCTTGTGCTCTGAGACAGTCTCCTCCCACAAGGTCTCCATGCAAGCATGTTCATTTTCCACTGCCACCAGGTAGGTGCTGGCCCACAGGCAAGGGATGACTACCACAAGTCCAACAAGTTGTGGTATATACCTATTTAGACACACCACTGAAACGATTCAGTGCTTTTTTTAAGAAAAAACCTCACCCCCCAAAAATTCAAGATTGCCATGTGTAGCCTTTTGTGCATAAGCAAGACCAAACAAAACTAGTAACAGGAAAGTCCTACCGATGCCCAGTTGTGTCTGCTGAAGACTGCTGGGGTGGGCAGGGAGTTGGAAGAAGTCCAAAGGACATGGGAAAAATTGTCTGTGCATTTGTGGAAATGCCAGGGCACATCCATGTCAGCAGCTCCTTTCCCCTCATCCACCTGAGTGCAGTCTACTCCCTGCCTGCCCTTGTGGCCCCTGTAAATGTCTGACTGCAGCAAGCCCTCCATGTGGAGCAGCTTCCAGCAAAACTTGACAAGAGATGCATTTTTAAAGATACCACTCAATTTCGGAGCTATATATAGTGTACCAGCTTGTGTGCAAAGAGCAGACTGCAAGGGAGGGAAAGCAGACAAACAGAAAGGAGGCAGAGGGAAGGCAACTTGAAAGTCATTATATAGTGTTAATTTTTTTGTTGTGAAAATTTGTGCATGGGCACAATCCATCGGTTCACATATATAGGTATAAATGCACACACACACATTTTCCTAATAGAGCTTAAATTTTTGGAAGTCAGAAATGAACTCCTAACATTTTCCCCGCAAAATAGCCAATGGGCCAGAATTATTAAGTCTGAAAGAAAAAGAATTAAGTCCCAATTTTTTCAGAAGTCAATATTTTAATTTCTTATCTAGTTTAGTAGAAATCTCATTTGTTGGGATACTAAAAATGGGCATGTCTTACATGTCTTCTTGTACCTGAAGATAATCTTGCCTCAAGATGCAGTAATTGTGCATGGAAATTTCTATGTAAACTTCTGTGTAAACTACAGTACTATGTAGAAGTTATGTAAGTTGTGTAAGTTTCTTCTGTGTAGCTACATAGAATAATTTACTAAATATCTTGAGTTGGATGGAAGTTTTGCTACCGACCCCAACAAAAACAGTATTTTAGCCAGTGAGTTTTTTCATTTATGCATTTCATTAGGCTTAAGTTTTTTATTAAAAGCAAAGACAAAAATTCTTTGAGATTTACTGGAGTCCTACAGTGTTCTAAATATATTTTAGTAGCATAGGTAATACCTGTCAAATAATGCAGAGCCATTTCCTTCTATAAGATTTAACATACATATAAGTAATATATATTGTAGATGTCATTATACGGCATTTGACCAGCAACTTTCCTGTAACTTCACTCCCTTTCAGAAAATGCAGTGCATTTATTTGCTTCCATTACCTTAATTTGTATTATTAATCTTTAAATATACTTGAGTCATGTTTATTCTGCTCATCGTTGATAACACAATGGCAGATTGCGGGTGAATAATAATAGCACAAAATAATTTTTCTTTCTCTTTGTTTCTCAAGCAAGAATCATTTCAGCTTGGACATTCATTTGGAGAATATGGTATTTCATTATTTCAACCAGCTTCTTGCAGGCCATCTCAACAAATTCTTTAGGTAGGCTTAAGTCTTTCAAGTGTATACAGGAGGACAGGGTCACAGTGAAAAACAGATTCAATGCGGAAGAATTTTTGTTTTCTTGTTCTTTCATTTGCAGTTGCTTGAAGGCTCAAAGTTAATTTGGAAGGCAGAATGGGCTAGATAAAAGATGGCAGAGAGTAAGAAATGGATGCTAATTGGAGTCAGTAGAGGAATTTTCTCTGAAGTATTGAGACAGCAGAGAAGGTAGAGTAGCCTCTACATATACAGGTTTTGTCTATGCCTGTACCTATGTATGTATGTATGTGTATGTATTAGACACAGATATTCCTAAAGTTTAAGGGAAGCAGAGGTAAAATACCCTATATATAATATAACTACAGAGGCAGAGAGGGAGTGTCAATACTGAGGAAAAAAACCCAGATGACTGAAATTCAGATGAAAATACCATGCATTAGTTACACAGTAGCCCGATCAAATTTTGCTGCAAAGCCAGTTGCTCCCCTCTCTCTGACTGCCTGGGCAAACTGCAAGATCTCCTGTGATCTCAGCTCAGTTGCTTACCCCATATAAGTAATACTGAATGAAAAGAAAGTCCCAGTTCCCCATGTCCCTCTGGGAAGACTTTCTTTAGATAAAGTCCTCCTGAGGAAGCTCATGAGAAAACCAAGAGGGAACATTACAGTCATAGCTACCTGGTCAAAAAGATGTCTGTCAAATAATGTTGGTGGATTACCTATGCAGTGGGAAATCTGGCAGAAAGGGGTACATTCCACATGCTACCATTTAGAAAACACATGATTTCAATCAGAAAACAAACAGCTTCTGAAAGGCTCAACAGATCAGCTCTGTGAGTCAGCCTTGCCTTACTGCTTGAAAAAGTCACCCATCATTTCAGAAAAGCTGTGATGTTAGACCTTCCAGCTTCCAAGTCCAACAGCCCATTGTGTTGGGGCAAACTGATGTTTTGGAGATGCCATCCTGTGGGCAAAATGCCTGCCCTTATATTTGTCAATAAAGTCCTGTGCTGCTTTTAGGGAGTGTTGACCTAAAGCCATTGCAGCTCCTATCCATCAGAAGTCAACCTACTTATCTGACTCCTACTAAGCCTTTAGACATATGTGATGCTCTTACACTTACAAGAATGTGATACTTTCGGGTAGTCTCTGTTAAAAACTTTCTGGGAGATGTAGCTGTGTTTTTTGCCAGTGAAGCAATTTGTGTTAGCATCAGTCTTGAGAAAGGTAGGACACATCCTTATTCCCAACCAGAGTAGACCAGGGCAGGAGTGCAACCTGGCTTTGAAGCAGATGTCATTTATGTAAGCCACTGGACTGTGTTTCATGTAAACCCTTTCCTTTTTCTTACTTTTTCCTTTAAATGAGCATGACCAAAATAACAAAATCTGTGTGGGAGCTTGCATTTCAGCCAGGATCCTCAGGCACTGTTAAACTTGGCTCTCTGTTTATGCAGGAGGCAGATGTGTTCCCCTTGTCTCTAATCTCTTGTCCTCGAAAATGCAAATGAGACCCCAAATCAGGTGTCCAGGCCCATCTGCTTGTTTTTCACCTCTGACTATTGCTTTTCTAAATTAAACTTTCAGTCCCCAGGCAGAAATGTTCTGTCAAAAAAAGCTCAAAGGGTCTGAGTGCAGGGGGTGGAGGGAGCAGCTGGGGCAATGCCAGGGAACAAAGAACCTCCTGGGACCACACTTCTTTGCCCTCACAAGGCTTCTGGATCTGACCCTGCAGAGGAGAAGGGTAAGCAGAGGAACATCCCTATCAAATCACAGCCCTTGCTCAGCAGCAGAA
The DNA here is from genome assembly GCF_023634085.1 of Falco cherrug. NCBI lineage: Eukaryota > Metazoa > Chordata > Aves > Falconiformes > Falconidae > Falco > Falco cherrug. The sequence goes on along the minus strand of NC_073720.1, from coordinate 44,064,259 downwards.
GCAAAAAGCAGACTATGTGGGAGGCAGTCTGCAAAAGCCAGATTGGGACCCAACTGAAACGTTTTACTACTGAACCATGTTCTCTGGGTCACGGTGCCTTCAGCTTAGCTCATCATCCTCACACTGGTGATTAGGGCCAATGTCCTCACTTGTCATGTTTTTCTCCCTATATTGCTGCAGAGAAAAGTTCCAGTAATGTTGCATTTTGCAGTGCAGGGCCTTCTGAACTAGTTAACCTGTCATTTTAGTCACTCTCCTAACCACTGTGTGGCCTTTATTCTTCCCTTATTGCATGCGTTATCCTATTCGCTCAATCAATAAAACACATGTAAATTGTTAGGGCATGACTATTACAAGGACTGTGATGCCCCAGTTAGGTCAATTTCTTGTTTTTCCAGTCCATGTACAACACTGGTGTTAATTACATACCCCTCCATCCCATTACCCACATCTGAGTTCCCACTGCATTTCTTCTTTTATGACCAGAGGAAGTTAACCCATGGCAACCAAAAAATTGGTCAATTTTCTTCTTTCAGAAGTAACTTTTCTCTGGTCTGCCCAGCACTGCTCTCTACAGATTTTGGAGGTCACACAGAAAAATGGAGCCAGACTTCTCAAAGATGCATGGTGAGATGGCAAACGGCAAAAGATTCAAGGTGGAAAATGAGATATTCTGATCTGATACAAGGAAAACCTTTTTCACCATACAGTTAGCCAAAGACAGGAACAGGTGCCCAGAGACGAGTGGAGCCTCCATTCTTTGAGGCAAGAAATTAAAAACTCAGCTGGACATGGCTGGGAGCAACCCACTCTAACTATACCCATTTCAGGTGGAAAGTTGGAGATGACCTCCAGAATTCCCATTTGAACTGAAGTTCTTCAATTCTGCCATTCCATCTTTCTTCCTAAGTTTCTTTGGAAGCCCAAGTACACTTCAACGTGGATTTCAGACATGACTTTCAGCAAATTTAGCTGTTAAAACTATGGTAAAGAGTGTGCGTGGATAATATTGTTCCCCTCTTAAAGGCAATTTATTTCCATTTGACTTTACTTAACCAGGAAAAGTTCTCTGATGAAATTAAAAGTACTGTCTTTGAGATGAAATGCATATACACACAAGGATCTGTAGTGGTTTAGTCTTATATATATACAAACTTTCAGATATACATCCTCACTGAACTTAGAGCGATGGCTAGTTTGGTGCCTAATACTGAAAAAGCTTTGGTGTCTCCTGCTGTCTTCTTAGGGTGTCCTGCAGGTTTTGTAGTTTTTAATCTTTCAGCTTTTTTACAGGGAAGAGTTTTATGGCCTTGTTGTTTGAACTTTATGGGGATGACCCTAGCTGTTGCTATGGAAAACAGCCAAGTATCCCACATCAGTGGGGTGAATTGTATTTGCAGACCTGGTGTCTTCCAGGCCCGGGCTTCTATTCTGAAATAAAAGAGACATCTGTTTTCAATATTGTTTATATCTGTTACAAACCACAAATAACAGATTGACCTAAAATGAATCAACACCGCATTTTCAGTCCACAATGTGACCACGCATTTACAGTTTATTGTAAAGTAACGTTTTTCTAGTATGTTTGTGGTAGAACCTCTGGTTAAATTACTGCAATGGTGCAAAATATTGCACTTCTTGTAAAGGTCTCAGGTGAAAGTCTGTATCAGGCAAGGAAGGTGGAAAAAGCTATAGAATTACAAAAATCTGAAAACCTGAAATTCTCCTTTTGTGCCTCAGTATAGAAACACTAAGATATACTACAGCTAAAAGAAGAATTTTTATGTATGTCTAAGACAACATAGAAAGAGGTTAGTGTCACTCAATTGTATGTTACAGCAGCAACAGGAAAAATGCAAATTCTTCTAATTATTATATTTTTATGTTTACTTATATACTTAAAGGTTATTGACTTATAACACCAAAAAACACTATGCAATGTGGAACTTTATTGCTTTAATAGTATGTTGAATCGTTCCACTCAACTTGATATTAGAGAAGCTATGGTAATCAAGACAATTTTCAGAAGAATTTATTGACATTTGGGGATAACACCCTTGTTCAGATAATGGGACATCTTAGACAATTGATATTCAGCTAACTGTGCTTTCGGAGTAAAAGTGTCCATATCAAATGCCCAAAAAAATCTGTATCTGGGGACTTAAATAGCAACTTTATTTTCAGACTTGTTGTGTGTGTGTCTATGTTTTCTGTTAGAGATGCTCCTGTTTCTCAGTAAAGCTGAAAATCTTGTGTAGGTGGCTATATACACCTTCAGGTATTAGATCTGAATAATTCTAGTTGAAAGTAAGTGTTACAGTGCTATGCTAAGGCATCTGAAAGTAGACTTGTGACATTACACAATGCTTTGGGGACATTGTTGTAAATAAGTGCAATATTTTTATATGTTTTTACCCATGCTGAGAGGCTTTTCCTAAAAACAGGCACAGGCTAAGAAGTCACTGAGACTGTGAAAGGCCTTCTCCTTTAGCAAATGCACAGTGAAGTGGACTCTACTCAGGGGCCTGATTTAACATAGCAGTTTGACGCATGCTTTACCCTAAACACAGCAATCTCACTGAGGTCAGAGTGACTAGAATATGTGCTTAAAAGCAGGTGGTCTTAAGTACATTGCTGGAGTCAGAAAGCCTTCAGCTGGTTAAGAATTACATTGGAGAGATGTAATCATCTATGGAGCAAGTCCCAGTACACTTGGAAGCCATTTACAGATAAATTTTCCCAAAGATATTTTAAATTATTTTGTTATTCCTCTTAAATACTTTCTACTATTAGGAAATAAGTTCTATTTATTCAAAGCAGAGGTCAGCTGGAATGGCTTTTGTTGTCATGGGTATTCGGAGAGCAACTGTTTTCTTATTTTTTCGTAGATACAGCAGAAGCCGTTCAAAACATTGTTTTAGAATTTTTCGTCTTGCAGGTTAGTGAACCCTTGAAATAAACTTGCCAATAGATGTCTCAAACAGAAAATAGTGAGTCCTGTCCTGGGAGGGCAAGAGGAAAGACAGTTGGTAGAGTCTGGGACTGATGTCAGAGTTCAACTCTACCTTAATGTGAATATTAATGTTAATGTTAATGTTAATGTTAATGTTAATGTTAATGTTAATGTTAATGGATAGCCAGGCACTAGGGCAGAGCTGTGAAAAACCAGCAAATTACAGAGTAAATACAACAGAGTGTGGTTTGTCAAAGAGCTGTTGCTTGTGCTGACTTTAGAAATCAGTGGAGATCTCTGTAGAACAGTGTGGGATTTTTTATGGTAGCACAAAATCCTGATTCTTTACCAACCTTCCTGTTTCTCCTTCCACCTCCTCCTCCTAGCCTTTCAGCTCCCCTGCTGTGTAGGTTTTAGGTGAGTGATCTTTGAGGGAAACAAGACACCAGACTGGAAACAAAAGGCCCACAGCAATCTGATGTACTCTTGACCTTCTGTTAAGGTTGTTTAAATAGGTGCCATAAATAAGTGAGGAGTTGAGGGTAAAGCTTTTCAGCCAAAAAGGGTTTTGAAATGGATCTGCAGAGAAATAAATTGTTCTCTCTATATCTATTGACTTTCCTTCTTTTTCATTCATTTGCGTCTTGTTTTCTTCCTTGCTCTTTTGACATAGGCACTCAGTTGTTACCCAAGCCGGCCCATGGGCCTGGCTAAAAGGAGATGTTCCTGGTCTGCCCTGATCTTCTACACTGGAGCTTTGCCACTCATGGCTTCAGGGTTTGCCCCCACTCTAAAACCGCTGACCCTCTGACAAGGATCCTCCTGGTTAGTTTGGATCAGTGTGTTAAACAGAGACTGCATCACAATGGTAAATTAAAATGGTTTTGCTCCTGAATTTTGCCATGGAATTCCTGGCCACTGCTTGTATAACTGTCACTGTAAAGACTGGGAATAATTGTAAAATGAAAAACAAAACAATGGATTGACTAGAAATCTTTCTGCTGCCACAGCAAGCCAGTTTATAAATACAGGTGCTTTTGAAACATCCTTGTCAAATGTGAGACCCTCCAAATGTCGTGATTATCAGATTATTTTTTCTAGAATACATTACCACACAGTTTCCACCATTTGTCACTTTATGAACCACTCAGCATTTCAAGGATAGTTTGTTCTTTTGGGAGAAAGACATAAACAATCTGATATATTAATAGCAATGCAAGGAGCGGTAACATTTGTTTCCTTTTTCGTATCTAAGAATACAACCTAAAAGCCAAATATCTGGTACTAATTTGGGTAGCTGGAGCAGCCCTTGCAGTTTTCTCGTCTGGGGAGGAAACACGATTTTTAATGGTGGCTGTGTACCAGCTACCAGCATCCTGCATGTGCAGATTTCCAAATCTAGTCATCTGTCCCTGTGAGGGGTGGGATGGTGGCTGAGAATGGATATAGTTATTTGCACGGAGGGACACACACTCCAAAATTTTGCTCGTGTGGAGTTATTCATTCTGCCAGTTCTTGTGGTTTTACTGTGAATCACAGAATAATTTACTACTTAGTGCTCAGAGGTCTGAGAAATGATGATAATAGCAGGGTCTCCACTTTTTAAAATTGTTTTGAGACCCAGCCAAGGTGCACTGAAAAAGCCAATGTTTATTTTTAAAATCTCACAGACTTAAAAAAATCTCATGATATTTAGAGGACTCTGGAGCTTCCTTATTTGTAAGGTCATTTGGTTGGCTGGGCTTCTCCACTTTGTTTCTTCCTTCTAGCTTGCATTTTGTCCTCTTCAGTCTGTACCTGAAGTCATCCCACTCAAAGCTGTGTTTTGTTTTTTGTATAAGAAGCTATAATGGAAAATCTGCACTTACCAGAGGTGATCTTATTTTAATTTTGGAGGCAGAGAGTACAATGGCTCAGTATACACACTGTGCACTTAGCAGTTAAGGAACAGCCCTTGTGGGAGATGTATGTCTGGGAAACACACAGGTTATGGTGAAATGTGCAGTTGGCTGTTAACGGGTCAGTTAAAAAGTCCTTAACCTTGACTTCTGTATCCTGAGCTGAAGGCTGACAAATATGGATTTATTTTCCTTTGGAATGTCCATGATTGCACATGATTTTAAGTAGTGAGTAGAACCTGGTCCTGCAGGTGCTGTAGGACTGTAGGACTGATGTAGGACTGTCTTTGGTTCATAGTTAAGTGAATTAGGATATGTTTTTTATGTAGTTTAAGTTAATCAACAACAAGGAAGCACATGCTCAGGTGGGACTGATGCTCAGCTGAAGTATGAGAATTCACAGCCCAGTCCAGAACCTTTGCAATGGAGACTCTCATCACCACGCAGACACTGAATGACCATCTTGGTCAAGAGCTTCAATTCCTTTGCAAAAAATCCCAATATATCTCATTTTTTTTTCTTGCTTGTTTGCTTTTCAGCAAACACTGTTGACCATAAATATCTGGGCAACACATCTAGGTTGGCCAGACCCTTCTTTTCTTCCCTGTGCTTTATAACTCTGAGTTCCCAGTGTGCACACAGGTTTATCAAGGAAGCCAATGCATTGTACATAAAAAGACAAGTCCTTGTAAAGGCTGTGCAGTATTTAATAATTTCTGTCTCAGTTGTAATGGCCCCAAGTAAGGAACCTCATGTTATATATATTCCTATTATACAAACCTCTTCACATTATGTCTTTATTGTGGATGTCATTAAACATAATTTGTGGGGGGTTTCCATACATTTGCACCACTGTAATAAGTGAAGTGCTACAAAATGAAAAGTTAAACAAGTTTACACAGTCAGCAAGATTTGTTTTTGCAAGACCTGCTAAAATGTTCAGCTCAGTATTTCTGAAGCTCTGTAGAGTACCTGCATCTCATGAAGTCTTTCAGACATGACTGCAAAGATCAAATAAGTTCTCAGACAATCTTCTTGTTCTGTCTGATCTCTCCCTCTTTCCTTTCATTGAAGGACCCCGACTTTAATGAGTGAAAAAGCAGAATCAGACAGTCTTCTGTCTGGCAGTACTTGAATTACTTAGGCAATTTGCCTAAGTAGGTGGTTTACTCTCATGATAATGTATTCTCTTGTAGAGACTGAAATGAGAGTGCTTGAGAAGCATTCTATACATCAAATGCAAGAAGGGCAAAGCCATCTTTGTGTGACAGGGTGCTCCCTGATTTTAGGGAGTCTGTATTAAAAACGCATTAATGGAATAACTTCTGTCTGGCTGGTGAACATTACAGAACTGTGAAACTTTTCTAGGGATTTGTTTTATTAATTTTTATTGGCAGAAACATGACAAAACAAAACTAGTTATAGTACTTTTAAACTTGGTTTCACAGACTTTACCTACTGTTGGTTATTTTAGAGATTCTCAAACCTAAATAAAATTAAAGTGTGAATTATGTCATACTGTCAAAACCAGAGCATCTTTCCATGTTTTGAAAATGTACCTAAGAACATGCCATGGCTTTCAAATCTTTTAGTGGGCCTTTGCCTAACACACAAGAATTGTACTATATGGAAAAGTTAAACCCAAATGTCTGCATGGGAACTATGGATACCTATGTTAACCAAGAAGGTTCTTAATTGTCAGTCATTTTATTAGCCATGTTGAACACCTGCAACTTCAAACCTGGGATACTTGCTAGCTTAAATGTTAATAGATTGCTTTCATCCAAATGCTTACAGGTAGATGTGGGTGCTTAAAAATCAGCAGCTGCATCTGAAAACATGACCCTTTTTGAACAGGGAAGAGCACAGTGACTTCTGCCCTCTGGGGAACAACACATAAAAGAACTACAGCCTTGTACCTCAGCTGTAGCCTCTTGATTTTCCTTCGTTATACAGCCAGAGGCACTGTTTCAGGAAGTGTTAGCCATGCTTCACTTAAGTGACAGTTCCAGGTTGGGTATCTTTGTATACAAGTAATCCTGAAATGAAGTGCTAACTAGGAAAGGAGAGAGATGTTTGATGCTATGACTGGTCAGAAAGACTTGGATGGAAATAGCCATTGTGTAGGAGCTGGAGTCCTAAATATCTCCAACTTTTTCTACTCTATCCATCTGAAAGAGATGGGAGTTGGAGAATTCCTGATACAGTTGCATTAGGGCTGTCCAAACTTTCTGCCTCAACCTCTCTATCCACAGCTTTCAAATACTAGATTGGCTGCAAATTATTGCTGTTATTTTTAAAACATGTGAACAGCTAAAATGTTTCCAAACTGGCATACAATCTGTTCACCAGTGGCTGATGTGCTATTGAGAACGATATGGAAAGGACAGTGTTCTGATTTGTAAAAACTGTGTCTCAACAAATATTCCTTGGTAAGTTCCAGTCCTACACATCTAAGGGACAAAACAGGATTTCCAGTCTGGAAGGACATACCAGGTCCTTTACATCTCTTGCCTCTGTGGGATTTCTGATATATGTGCCCCTCAAAATAATTCAGAAAGCTGTGTGAAACTGCTCAGTCTGAGAATGGCTTTTCTTTGCTGTCTATAGATGGCAATGCCATGCTGTTCACAGTGTTACAACTGGTTATCAAGTCTTCAATACAAATAGTCTTGCAACTATCTAATTCAGTGGAATGGGACTGAAATACAGTATGTGACAGAGGCTACTTTTTTTTCTTTTTCTTTTTTTTTTTTTTTAAGTTCTTGGCTCTTTTCTTAAAAGCAAGGGCACATCCTTGGCTGCCCTGTTGTAATTCTGCACTACACAGCAGCAGTGATGCACAAACCTGTCCTACAAAAGTAGCTTGTGCAATCACCTTTCCTGCTAGTAGAGAGAAAGCATAACAGATGTGTGCTGCCTTGTGTTTCAGCCTTCCACACCAGGGCCACTTCTGGAGGACATGGAGAGCAGCCAGTATGTATCAGTCTGTGCTGGCACAGCTCCTTGAAGCCACACCGTTGTAGCCAATGGAGATTTGAAGGACTTGTGGTAGTTTGACTTTGGCTGGATGCCAAGTGCCCACCTGAGCTGCCCTGTTACTCCTCTCCTCAACCAGACATAGGAGAGAAGTATAATTAAAAGCTCATGGGCTGAGATAAGGACAGGGAGAGATCGTTCACCAATTACTGTCATGGGCAAAACAGACTTGACTTGGGGAAATTAGTTTTATTTATTACCATTCAGATCAGAGTAGGATAATGAGAAATAAACCAAAATATTTTAATACCTCCCCCCCCCCTTCTTCCCAGAGTCAACATCACTCCCAAATTATCTCCTCCCCCTGAGCAGTGTAGGGGGACAGGGAACAGGGGTTATGGTCAGTTCATCACATTCTGTCTCTGCAACTCCTTCCTCCTCACACTCTTCCCCTGCTCCAGCATGGGATCCCTCCCACAGGAGACGGTTCTCCATGAACTTCTCCAGTGTGAGTCCTTCCCACAGGCTGCAGTCCTTCACAAACTGTTCCAGCATGGGTCCCCTGTGGGGTCACAAGCCCTGCCAATAAATCTGCTCCAGCCTGGGCTTCTGTCTCCATGGGTCCACAGGTCCATGCCAGGAGCCTGCTCCAGTGGGGGCTTCCCATGGGTCACAGCCTCCTTTGGGCATCCACTTGCACCAGCATGGGGCCCTCCATGGGCTGCAGGTGGGTATCTGCTCCACCATTAACCTCCATGGGCTGCAGGAGCACAGCCTGCCTCACCGTGGGCTTCACCACTGGCTGCTGGGGAAACTCTGCTCTGGTGCCTGGAGCACCTCCTGCCCCGCTTTCTTCATTGATCTGGCTGTCTGCACAGCTGTTCCTGTCACATAGTTTCACACTCTTCTGCTGCAATTTGTTTCACCCCCACCACCCCTCACCCTTTCGTAAATACATTATTCCAGAGGTGCTACCACCATCGCTGATGGACTTGGCCTTGGCCAAGTGGCAGGTCCCTCTTGGAGCTGGCTGGCACTGGCTCTATTGGACATAGGAGAAGCTTCTAGCAGCTTCTTACAGAAGCCACCCCTGTAGCACCCCTAGCTACCAAAACCTTGCCTTGCAAACCCAATACAGGGCTGAAGAGCATGCATCCATTTTATGTACCTCAAAAAGCCTTCAAGCCAAATTTCATTATGTGGTTCCTGGGTTTTGTTCTAATATGCAGAAACATGTTGCCCAGAGACATGTCGCCATCCTTTCACACACGTATTTTAAAATTTCGAAGCTGTGCACAAATGGAGAGCAGATTAAACAGAAGGTGCAGCATGCAGCATCTCCTATTTCCTACAGCATCGTAACACAGTATGAGATTACATACTGCACACATTGCACACTGCAATTCTGCCTATGCCAAAAGATCTGACTATACACTGAAATAGCCAGTGACATGGCGCACTGTACAGGCCACCTCACTATAAGTGATTACAAAGTGATGCTAGAATAAGTAAGTGGGGTCTTTAAGAGTGCATGTCTAACATCACACTGATCTGTTTGTGTGTTAGAATAAAATTCCTGGGGGTGTGTGACTAATGGTGACTCTGTCGCAGCTCAAGAGTCAACTTTTTGTCCCTTAATTCCAGTGCCCTCAGTTTGCGCAAATATTTTAGAGTCTGAGTTACAGACAAATTCCAGACAGAATACCTGATGAGTGACCTCAAAAAACATTTTGACAAAAGTCAAATGGAAATGACTGTGAGTTAAGATTACCAATTATCCAGCTCTTTTGAGCCTGCTGACCACAGCAGGCTAAACCTTTCCCATGCTAGCCGAAGTTACAAAAGGGCTAAAATGGTTAAAGTCAAGCAGTCACAGGGGGCTGCCTGATGAAATTGATCTTGAAATGTTGGCATAGTTTGGAGTCATTGCAGATTTCTCTTTAATTTCTTCCCAGGCTGATAAGGCACAGTGTGAGCCTTCACAGCATACTTTCTGAAAGTTTTATTAGCAAATGTACCGATATTTTTGTAGTACTGTTTCCTGTGTGCTCTTTAGAGCACACTTAAAAATGAAAATGACCTCTTCCTCTTCAGAGGTTTTGGAAGAACATTACATAACTGACCATCAGAATGGAACTCTGTATTCTTGTTTTGAGGGAACAGTAATAAATATTTGCATAGCAGAGCCTTTCCTCAATTTTAATTTGATGTCAGTGTATCAGAAATGGTTTATCTAGTGGTTATCTCTCAAAAAGAATGGTGCTGTCCCCAGAAAGCATTGGATTTCTCCAGAGTATCATAGCATAATTTACATTTTATGTAACAAAAGTCTCTTTCAAGGCAAATATTTATTCTAACCCCTACTCAGTTTCTTCTTGAAATACTGAATTTTGCAGCCCACAAGAAAAAACCCTGTGTATTGACTGACAAATGACAAAACATATTTTGGGTAACTGCCATGAGTAACAAATGGATCCATTAGAAATGCACATCTCTAGAAAGAGAAAATTGTCTGACAGTATCAAAATTTTGGTTTTAAATTCTTCATGCCCCTCATAGGCAGAGAAGTTGGAGTTCTAATGGCGTTCCAACACTGCTAAAAGTTTCTGTAATTTCAGTATGAATTCTTCATGTCATTCTGTACTGTAAGCTTGAGTCATTGGGTCTGTTTTATGTGGAGAAGTTAAGACAAAACATAGTATCTGTATCCTCTTCCCTTAGGTTGTAGCTGTTCTCTAAATATAACTCTCAGCTGTTCGTGGTCTGACAATGGTACCTCTTTTCTGTAGTACGCTGAGTACTTCTTGGAAGTGAAAGATCCCCTAACCAAAGAAACCCAACCAAAACAAAAACCTGAGAGGGTTGCAATCAATCTGAAATGGAGCGAAAACAAGATCAAGGAATCAACACTCCAAGGAACCTGGTGAAAATGCTGGCAGTTCAATGTGCTTTTTGACACAACTCCGTCTTTCTTCACAGAAGAAAAATGTGAACAATGAAATTAAATGCCCTGCTGTTTCCTTTGTCTCACTCTGTGCCTGCACCTTCCCTGGAGTATGTTCACCAGGGACACAGTTTGAATGTGTCCCTGGATGTGAAAGAGATGCTCTAAAGGAAGAAATGGAGTTCCTGGCAAATGGAAGATGTTGTCCTATTACAGCTGCTGTCTGAGAGCGAGCTTGCTGAAAAAGCCATTGAAACAGGTCTGTGCTGTGAATCTGTGTCTCTGAATGTGACATTGCTGACTTCCTTGTGAGGGAAAATTGCTGAGACTGTAATTTGTATGTTCAGCCCCTAGAAGAATTGACAGAAAAGATTACTGTAGCACGAGCCTGCATCTGTGCTATTACGCCAGCTGTGTGTGTTTACCCCATGCACTTATGTACTATAAAGTTCTTGCAAAATGCTTAAATACAATGAAAGTAAAAATAATGAACTCTGATTCATCATGCTTCATTCTGACTGAATCAGAGAAAGAATATGTAGTTGCTTCTATCTTCTTCTTAAATTATATCTTTTGAGCTTAGACAGCAACCTTTATCAGGCCAAAACTGCCACTTAGAGCTTCATTGAACAAATGTACCCAAATAATGCCTCTACCAGTAACAATGAGAACAAAACTGAAGGACACATGACTGAGGAGCCCATCTAGGAATGACCTCTGGCCACCATGGGCCCTGGAGCCATGAAAGTAGAATGAGACGGGACTCCACGTTCCCTTTCTGCTCTCCTCTCCCTTTGTGGGTGCAGAGCTGGTTTTCTGCCTGAGAAAACCAGGCATTCTGACTTGCAGAGCCCCTGCACAATCCTGCAAACCCAAAGCTTGAATACACACTGAATATTGCACTTGTTGCTAAGTCTAGTCAAAGACTTCAGGCAGATCAGAGGGTTTTTTGTGTCCCCAGACAGCTGTTTTAAAGTGGTATTTAGCAAATGCTGAACATTAACATTTGCATCTGCATTACAGAATAAGCAACCCCTTCAAAAGCTGTAGAAATTCTAAGCAAATCTGAATTTTTACTGTCATTATGCAAAAAGAAAAAAAAAAAAAAGTTGTAGATATGTTACTCGCAGTATTTGGAGGAGATGAATACCAAGAGGACTTGAAGCCATGGTGAAGTTATTGCAAGTACTGACAAGTTAAAGAAAACAGTATCGTGTTTTGATTTATTTAAATCTCAGCTAATGTCTAAATGATGGGCACAAATTATTTCCCCGTTTCTTTTTTTTCCTAAGTCCCAAACTTAGCAGAGTGCCATTCACATAAACATACAATGAAATTTCTCTAGTATGAGTACAAGCTGTGTGTTAAGAGACAGACAGCTGTTACCAGTGATTTATCATCAGACTGTAAGGTTGTGTTCAGTGAGGTACTACAGAGGAATTGCCCTAGATGATAGATTTGCAATTAATGACCAATATGATGTAATAGAAAGCATGTCCGCAAACATGCAACATGTAAGCAAAGTGGGAGGCACTGCCACTAACTGGGGGGACAGGATAAGAGTAAAAAAACACCTGGAGAAACTGAAGAAATTACTTTGCAAAAAGAGAGGATGGAGTATAGAACAGTGCAAGGCAGCATCACAAATACAGAAGGGAAATGGAAGAGCTAGATAGTATAGTAGAAATGGTATAGGAGTTACGATGGGTGGAAAGCCAAATGCAAGTCAGTAGTGTTGTGCTAGTGTGAACAAGGCGTACACCTTGAGTTTTAGTAGACTTATGGCAAGATGTGGGCAATAATCCTTCCACACCACACAGCCTTAATCGGGTTACTGTGTCTCATTTGCACATGGCACTTCCAGCAAGAGGAGTAATTAAGAGTGAGGCAAGAAGAGAACAACAAAAATGTTTGGACCTTTCAAAAAAGATGTGATATGCAAAAATTTGGAAGAAATTTAGCTTTTTAGCTTCAAAAGAGATAGGGTGAAAGCAGCACCATGACAAATCTTAAAAGATACTAAACACCACTGTAAAGCAGAAGCATTTTTTTTTCTCTGTCTGAGGACAGTAACACAGCAGAATCAACTGTTTAAAAAGGTCGTTATGTGTCTGCCCAGAGGTGTTTTTTAAGAATAGAGCTGATAAACACTTCTCAAGAATAAGAAGACTGCTAATCCTGCTTTAGGACAAGCGCATGGACAAGATGACCTCTTGAGAGCTTCTTCAGGTCTATTTTCTAACATTCACAGACAGATTGGAGTGTGTAGCTGTGATCTCATGGAAACGGAGAGGATCTATGTGCTTGCTTGCTTTCCGCTTGGAGTTGGGTGTACAGTTCTTTTGGATTCCTTTTACATCCAGATTTCTTTGTTTTGATTATTTGAATTACTGTTAGGCAAGAAAAAGAATTACTTTTGTACCTGTGCTAGAATTTGTCAGATTGGAATAGGGGAAAAAAATATAGTGTAGGTCATAGAAAACCTTTACTCTTCTGTGGAAGTATGTCTTATAGTTACCAGCATATAAATTGGGGGTGTTATAGTAGGAGCACAGATTAAGCTTCTGCTAAGTGTTCTTTTTAAAATTGCTAGACTAAAAATAATTGATCTTAGAAAATAAAGGATTTACAGACAAAAGGAAAAAGTTTAATGTTAGGACTTTTATAAATGGAGGAGTGTTTTGTGATATAGTGCTTTATGCTATTTCTGTGTAAACTGATACAAAAGAAAAGTACAGATACGGATTTACCAAGGCAAGCTAAGAAGCAAGGGTGTGCGTTCAGCTTAACCCTCTGTCGCATGATTCACTGAGACATGGTTCCCTCTTTTATTGACAGATAGTAGGTAAACATGAACAATACCACTTCAGTTACTCCTCTCCCTCACCTGCCATTTTTCTTCCTTCCTTCGATAAGCTCTTTTCATGTCTATACCACAGTGAGTCTAGTATTCCCTTTAGGCACATGAACTTGCCAAGCCTTGCTAAAGATAGTGAGGAGTGAGGGTGAAGAAATGTTTCAGTGCTGCTTCTTTCCAGAGCCTGCCACATCTATTGTATGTTTCTTTTCAGGTCAGAAGACTGTTTGGAGCAAGGTGTCATGAAGTGACCATGGCACAGGGATGAACCAGCTCCTTTGTGTTTCTGCTACCCTCTCTAAGGTAGCAGGGCCACCAAAAGGGAAAAGGCAGTGCTCAAATTGCAGAGCCGCATAGTACAGCTCCATTTTCCCTGCAGCATGCATCCTGCCCCATCCTTTTACCTTGGAAAAGGTTGGTAGCTTTCCAAAGTCCTTTTACCTCTGAAAAACATACTGAAAGTGAATGAGCTATTGAAGAAGCAGGGCTCACGTCACATAAGAACACTTCCAGCATAATGGCTGCAGTGGACTAAGGTATGACACAGTAGGCTTTCGTTTGCATAACACCTCACCATTTACTCACGGGTTTTGAAGCCTCTGCTTTCTGGAGGGGTCAGCCCAGACCACCTTATGTTACTTAAGCAATGTTCTGTCTTTGCTGTATTTTTGCTAAAACTGCCTAACTAAATTAAAATTAATTATATTTTTCAAATGATGTACTCGAGAGTGTTCAGTGAGGCCAAGACAGTGCTACATTTGTTGTGATTCATGATTGAAGGCAAGATGTGAGCAATATCCTTAGTGAGACTTTACAGACACCATTGCCTTCATCTCTGTGAGAAGAGCTTTAGACAGTCTAGTCTATCAGGGAAAACCACAAACAAATCAATGGTATTTATGTTCTCTGGCTTGTAAATACAAGAACATTTCTTCATGTACCATCATAGTTTCCTAATGAAGGGTGCGTATTGGGTTCCCATCCGTTATGTCACTATTGCTATTAATATTGTTCTTGCTAACACTAGGCTTGAAATATAGTCATTTAGGAGATATATATATGCTTCCAGTAGAACAAGTTTATGTCAGTGTTCATTATGTTTCACAGCTCATTGTTCTTGTCAATAGTTTCTGAATCAATGTTTCTGCTGCATGCAAAATCATGCGTGTTGCACTGGACCCACTGCACCAGAAACATGAAGGTGTCCGTAAGGAATATCAGTGCTCCATGGATTTACATTTGCTTGCTGCATAGCTCTAAGCTTTGGTGAGGTCCTCATTCCATAAGAGCTGTCCAAGCTGCATCCCAAACCACAGGAAGAAATCTCCCATGTGTGAGCAGAGGGGAGCTATCAAGATCCACAGACTGTGCTGAGCTATACAACTCTTCAGGCTAAATGCAACCTCTCTCCTACAGATGGAAATCTCTGTCATCTGAAACCATACCTCTTAGTAAATTTAAACAGGAAGTTCTGCAAATGTTAGACTCCTCATTTGGCTCCTGCTCGTTCCCCATCTCCAGCTGAATCCTCTCAGCCGCTTCTACATGGCTCCTTGTCTACCTGTTTTCCACAGGTTTTCTACTTTTCCTGTGAGGGCACCAACCAAATTCAACCATGAGATTAGGGCACTAGGGGGTATGTCTTTGTAGTTAAAGCAATCCTAAAATGTAGCTCCAGGGTCCCTAGTAGATATTCTCAGCCCACGGTGAGTCATCCAAAGCCCAGGCCAGTGGAAATGAGCAATTGCTCAAACCTGTGGTTGTCTATCAGTGCTGCAAGGGTACTCCTGAGTCACAGGGCAAATGTTTGTCAAGACTACAAAGGGACAGTGTAATATTCAGAAAGCTGGTCATCGGCTTGCTCTCCAGATTGGTATGGAGGAGAGCTCCCCTCCAAATCCATAGCAGCTCTGCCTTTACTTACGTGAGAAATGAATGGACCATCCCCTGCACTGAGGACATTCCTAAAAAGCCCAGAACTCTTTACAAGAACCCTTTTGTCCAGATTTCCTTTCCCTGATACATCAACCATCCCTCAGTCCCCTCTGTGGACATGCTTTTCACATGTGTCTCTCATTCTGGTCTGTGTTTTAGAAAGAGATTTTTTCCTGTGAGCCCTCATGCCACCCATCCACCACAGCCTATAGGCGAGGTGATTTCTAACAGAAGGCCACACCTGTGATGGGTGCAACATTCACAAAGGTGGGGCCTTGATTTCCATTCCCTTTCTTAATTGTCAGTGTTTGGTAAGAAATTAATGCTACCATCCAAAATGATCTCTTGGGACTGCTCTGGGCAGACTCCAGTTGTCTTACCTCCCAAAGACCTTTCATGAATTGGCCCTGGAGGGGTTGTCTCTCAGCATGGATTTTTTGTGTGCCCTCACTAAATGAAATTGCAGCTAAATTACAGAATTTTAATCAATGCATAATAAGAACTTATTCTTTCATTCCTCTGTGTATGTGTGTGTGCATAGAAGCAATGGAGGAAGACGGAATGGAAGACAGCAAGTGCGAAGCTTGTGTCAGTAAATAGATATCATGTAAAAGTCACCACTGCTGCTTTCAGGGACCAAATGCATGGATGAGGAAACACATGCAGTGCTCTGTTCTTGCAGCTGTGACAGAACTCAGATTTATGTTTGATTTGGGTAAGAGCTTCAGCCCAGCAGCATGGCAGGCACCAAAAGCAGCAGTGATACATATAGCTATACAATATACAGTGGTACATATAGCTATATAATCAGAAAATAGAATTAGGCTAGATGTGCTCTTCTGGGTAGAAAAGGCCAGAACACCAGCCAGTGATCCTCATGCAGTAACCCACTGTACGGCACAGGTGTCTGCAGACTGTCCTCAGTCTTTAAACAAAGACACAAGCAGCTGAAATTTGATATCAGCTGCTTCTACATGAAAAGAGAAAGCAAACACTTTTGCATTCAATCTCTCTGCTCTTAGAACAAAGCAAGCCAAAAGGTCTTCAATGCATTTTCCAGGCCAGATGGGACTCTTACCACCCATTCCATCTGAAGTGGTGGGGAAGCCCTCAAGCAGCAGTCCTGGGGAAAGACCTGGGTGCTGGTGAATGTGGACTCTGTCACTTGCTCTTTTCTGTTGAGCACTGGGCTGGAAGCATCTGCATTAGGAAGGAGAGCACTAGAGCCTCACACTTTGACACTTACGCTCTATCCTGTAAAAGCCTATTATTTAAGATGTATGTGAGTGAAGTGAAATTTATCCCATGTGGAACTTTAGCCAAATCCTTATTGCTTTCGTTCCAAGTTTTACATAAATCCAGATGTTCTGACACACTGAGAAGGACAGGCTCAATCTGTTGTACAGCACATATGTGTGCCCACTTTATTCATTTGAGACTTCAGAGTTAAGACTGTATTTTAGACCAGCATGATACGGATCTCTACAGAGATAAAGGGATGCAAGAAATCCAGCTTTCCTCTCTTGTTTTGTGGTTGGCTCATCCAAGCCACCTGCCTCACATTGTCAGAGCCCCAAACTCCTCCTGGGAGGTCTGGCTCCTTCGGCAGCTTTATGGGGGCTGCAGCTCATCTGCTGGGTAGTCTTGA
This sequence comes from Falco cherrug, assembly GCF_023634085.1. Classification (NCBI taxonomy): domain Eukaryota; kingdom Metazoa; phylum Chordata; class Aves; order Falconiformes; family Falconidae; genus Falco; species Falco cherrug. Next base: position 44,047,045 of record NC_073720.1, on the reverse strand, counting down.
AACCGAATCACTACGTGGCTTAGACTGCAGGGTATTCCAGTGAAGAGGGAATCTGGTTTTGACTTTTAGGTAAGCACACAGATTATGTTTATTAGAGCATTCTGAGGGAACTTAAATGAAATGACTTGGAGGTCAATGCAGATTCTTCTCTCTCTGTTTGCTGTGTTGTGACTAGAAGTGGATTACACCATTTCCTACTGAGCCAAAAGGGACAGGAATAATGGCGGGATAATCAGAGCAATTTGGCTTTAGCAGCGTTAGAGCCTTAGTCAGTTGTTAAAGATTACAACAAGGCAAGAAAATACCTCTATGGGAGTTATATCTCCCAATAGTATCTGTCAAAATAATGTCACTGACTTCCCATGCTTCCAGAGATGCTCCCTGCTTCAGATGCTGTGCCACTGACTATGGAAGTCACACTGTACCTTCCAGGCAGCCCCATCAGGTGTCTGCAAAGCTGGGGACACCTCACAAAGCTTGACTTGAAGCCTGCTATCAGTCCGGATAGCCCAGGATGATAGGACACCAAAGACAGACTCTTTTTATCCTCATCCTTGAAAATCTGAAATTCAGAATTGGATTCAGATTGTAAAGCATGAGCCTTGCTGCCTATTTTCTGTATACCTTACCAGGGTGAAACAAGGATGTGGTTTTACAGAAATAAATATAAAACTAACGAATCCTAAGGAATCATTAAAATGTCTGCTATTCTCAGCATCAGCTGTCCAGTTCTTGCTGAGAACTTAGTCTGTGCACTCTTCTACAGCACCACAAGTCTTGCATGGCCCTAGTTAATCCTTTGATGGATTAACTCTCATGCTACTCATTAATGGGGTTGTCCAGGTACAGTAATCAAGTTTCTCAATTTTTCAGCCTTTTGTAACACTGCTTTAACTTATAGTTGCAGTGAAATTTGTGGAGCAATGGACAAGAGACAGAGGGAGAAAAAGAGCTGTTTTCTTTCTAAATGATACTGTTAGCTGCTCTCTTGGTGGCTGGAAGGAGTAGAGATAAGTGTTCCAATGCCTTTTAAAGCTTTTTGTGCCCTCATCAGAACTTCACCTACTTTTAACACTGTCATGTGGCTTACTAGAAAGTTTTGCTTTTTGTGATCCATAAAGCAAAACAGCTTATGTGTTTGCAAGTTCAACTGCAATACCTCTGGTTTAACCATATTAATATCTGTATAACATAACAGTCAGGAAAAGTTACCAACTATTCAAGAATAATGATAGCCTGTTCCTGAGCAATTTCAGGTGCTGTTTGTGAATTGTTATGAAAGCCATGAGGACATGACAATGACAGCTTAAACGCTGAAATATTTATACCCTTTTCTGTCCCTTGAAAGTTAAATAAAAATTAAACTATACAAATGAATCTCAGAAATCAGATAAAAGCTGATACCTCTCATGTCTTGGACTGACTTCTCAAGTTAGACCATCAGCCTCAGGCAGCAGATAATATGTTCTGCTTGAGTGCATGTGAGTGAGCAAATATTTTGGTTTTAAAATCTTTTTATTTTCAGACACATTATTTTTAGGAAAAACAAATCCTAGTTCCCACAAAATGTCTTTGATCAGCTCTGTTGAGGGAGAAGGCAATGCAAGCAGTCAAACCAATTCTTAACTTCAAGTAGAACCCAGGGAAATGATTACTCTTAAGCAAGTCCATGATTAAGAGATCTCTCCAGCCTAGATGATGCAATTACGTTAAGTTTAATTTCACCACACTTGGTTTTGTGAAGTCCTTAAGTGATATCTGCACATGAGAAGTCTCTCATTGTATTTTGTACAGAGATTGGCATTTCTGACTGTGAAAGAGTATTTGAGGATAAATCACTGTGCAAGATCCCATTACTCTTTGGAACAGTTATGAATGAAAGGCTAATAACTGTGCTGTAATGTCACCAGTGTAGATTGCTCACAGTTACATTATCATCAGAAGAGCAATTTTGAGACTATTTTCCTGATCAAAAGGAAAATTTTAAATAGTAAAAATATTAAAGCTCATTAAATAAGGATGTGAATATCACTTTAACATAACCAAACACAGTCCATTTTGAAGCCACAGTTGTCATTTGGTGCACAGGCCTCTCAAAACGGTAATAATATATGACAAGAATTAGCAAAAATATTTTGAAAGCCCTTTATCAATGTCCTTTATCTCTCAGTCCTGCAAGTGAACCATTACAAACACGTGCCATACTTATATATATGCAAATAAGGAAAGTACCAATAGATGGCACTTGATGAAGGCTGGCATCATTTTGGGTTTTGTAAGACCAGTGCATATAGCAGCTGTGCACAGCAAGCAGCATCCTTAACATTTAACAGTATACTCCAGTTTTTGGCTTCAGTCTTGCAAATTCCTGCATATACATATAAACTCTGTGTGTGTGTGTTTGTTCATTTGTGCTTACTTTTGCATGAGTCCTTCAGACCTAAACTGGAAGATGTGTGTCCAGTCCTATCAAGTTTAGAAAGTGAATGCAGTTGCACACTTCTTACCTAAATGAAAAAAAAAAAAAACAAACCCAAGAACCCAAATTTAAACCAAAAGGCCTCTGTCACTAATAATATTGCTTTGTACTATGCCTTTTTATTCAGAGGATCAAAACAGTTTTCAGGTATAATAAACTAGTGGCTGTTTTGCATGGGACCTTGCATACATATTTATGGTGTATTGAGGAGACTCAAAAGAGAGGAAGAGTGCCTCAAGAACTTGATGTGTACGTACAGAAAATTAGGCAGTATTAATAATTGCTTTAAGAACCCACTTAATTTTGCAGTAGACCTCCATTTTCTAAGACAGAAAACTTGAACATAACTGAGTTCTTTCCTATCACAAATCTTAGGGATTATCCTGTGGTTTCATTATACACCCAATACTAACTAGGTTTATACTTTGATACGCTGGTAGTTTGCTTATTGTCATGGTTTAACCCCAGCAGGTCACTAAGTACCACACAGCTGCTCGTTCACTCCTCTTCACCCTGGTGGGATGGGGAGGGCAACTGGAAAAAAGGCAGAACTCATGGGCTTAGATAAGAACAGTTTAACAATTGAAGTAAAATAAAATATACCCCTACTCCTACCACTATCAATAATAATAATTATTATAATGTAAAGGGAGATAACAAAAAAAGAAAGAGGACTAAAACTCAAGAAAAAAAACCCCAACAAGTGATGCACAACACGGTTGCTCACCACCTGGTTACTGATGCCCAGCCAGTTCTCTGGCAGCAATCCATCTGCCCGGCCATCTCCCACCCATTTATATGCTGAGCATGACGTCATACAGTACAGAATATCCCTTTGGCCAGTTTGGGTCAGCTTTCCTGGCTGTGTCCCCTCCCAGTTTTTTGTGCCCCTCAAGCTTTCTCATTGGCATGGCCTGAGAAGCTGAAAAGTCCGTGGCTTAGTACAAACATTACCTAGCAACAGCTAAAATGTCAGTGTGTTATCAACATTATTCTTACACTAAGTTCAAAACATGGCATTGTACCAGTTACTGTGAAGAAAATTAACTCTATTCTGGCTGAAATCAGTACAGTATCCACCCCTTATTCTGTAGAATGACATCATGATCAGGTCCCACACTTTCCAATACACTATCACCTTTCCTGTCTTTTGATATATGCACACAGATATCTTTCCCTTAGTCTGTGGGCCATCGCGTGAAATGTCCATTGAGGCCATGATTTAAGGCTCCGTCTGCCATAACAGTCTTCCAGGGCAGGGAAAATGGTGTGCGGTATTGGATTTTTGCATGTTGAAACCAGTTCTGATTCTATCACTGCTACACCTGTCTGGTTTTATTAAAGTGCGTTCTTCATTCATGTGGCAATTGGAAGGGAGTCCGGTTCAGACTTTCAAATCCAGAGTGGTGGAGACGGACACTGTGAGATGCTCAGTGCAGTGATGGGCATATAGCCACCATAAAAGCGATAATATAAAGTGTTATGTGGCAATCAACATCAGACAATTTAATTCATTGGCTATTTTCACCCAAAATCAAATCCCTTTGAGGCACAGACCAGACTCCCCATCCTCCTGCATTACCCACCAGGTGCACTCAGGTCCTTGAGCAAAATCAATCTCATGGATGGGTTAGCTTTTGTCTGAGGCAGGAATAACCCAGACTGCTTTCGCTAACATATTTTTTGTGGGCACTACAGAAACTCTATCCTCCCCTGTAGTAGGTAAAAGTTTTGATTGGCCAGGGACAGCCCAATCAGGAGATCCTCTAGTGCTGACTAACCAGGTGGCCTTTGCTAAATGCATATCCTAATGTTGGAAGGTCCCATCGCCCACTGCTCCCAGTGTAGTCTTTAACAGTCCACTGTATCATTCAGTTTTTCTGGACACTGGTACATGACAGGGGATGTGGTATACCCACTCAAATGCCATGCTTTTTGGCCCAGTTAACTGTGAGGTTGTTTCAGAAATGAGTATCATTGTCTGATTCATTTTTTTCTGGGGTACCATGTTGCCATAAGCCTTGCTTTTCAAGGCCCAGGATAGTGTTCTGGATGATAGCTTTGGGCATAGGCTATGTTTCCAGCTATCCAGTGGTTGCTTCCACCATTGTAAGCCCATGGTGCTTGCCTTGGTGGGTTTGTGGCAGTGTGATGTACTCAGGCTGCCAAGCCTCACCACATTTATATTTCAGTCATTGTCCTCATACTAAAGAGGCTTTAACTGCTTGGCTTGCTTAATTGCAGTGCATGTTTCACATTCATGAATAACCTGTGTGATAGTGTCCATGGTCAAGTTCACCCTCTGGTCACAAGCCCATCTATATGTTGCATCTCCTCCTTGATGACCTGAGGTGTCATGGGCCCACCATGCTATAAATAATTCGTCTTCATCCTGCCAGTCCAGATCCACTGGGGCCACTTCAGTCTTAGCAGAGTAATCTACCTGTTGGTTGTTTTGAAGTTCTTCAATGGCCTGATTCTTGGGTACATGAGCATCTACATGATGTACCTTCACAACTAGGTTCTTACTGGGTTAGCAATAGCTTGCTGCAAATGCAGCAGCCCTGATCACTTTACTGCTGTGCTGTTGGTTACTTTGCTTCCGTTGTTGCAACCATGCCCATAGGGCATTTGCCACCATCCATGAGTCAGTATAGAGGTAAATTGTTGGCCATTTTTCTTGTTTAGAAATGTCCAAAGATAGCTGGGATGGCTTTCACTTCTGCAGATTGACTTGATTCACCTTCTCCTTCAGTGGTTTCTGCAGCCTGTCATAGGGAGCTCCATACAGCTGCCTTCTGATGCTTTCCTACAATAAGGTAGGACCCATTATTAAACAAGGCATACTGCTTTTCACTTTCTGGTAATTTATTGTACGGTGGAGCCTCTTCAGCGCACATCACTTCCCCTTCTGGTGGCATTCTGAAATCTTTGCCTTCTGGCCAGTCCTTGATCCAAGATTCCTGGGACAACTGGGATTTCCTATTCAAGCTCATTGTGTGACCAGTGTGACCCATTTACTCCATGTAGCTACAGTTGCATGACATGTAGAAGAGACCCTCCCTTTGTGCATTCAGCCTGGCACCAGCAACCAGGGTGTCAGGAGGAGCTGTCTCTCAGTACCACTCACTTCCGAAGCAGCTCAAACTCTTTCATAAGCTGCCAGCATCTCTTTTTCAGTTGGAGTACAGTGGGTCCTCAGATCCTCTGTTTCCCCAGTGCCAAAACCCTAGGGGTCAATGAGTCTCCCTTGGTATTTTCTGCCAGAAGCTCCAGGTAGGACCGGACCATTCTCTCCAGCTGCAGTATAGAGCATTTTTACATCTTACCCTGTCTGGACTGGCCCAGGCTGTACCGCATGAACTACCTCCTGTTTAATTTGTTCAAAGGCTCGTTGTTGCTTAGGGCCCCATTTGAAGTCACTCTTCTCCTGGATCACTTGAGAGAGAGGGCTTAAAATCAGACTGTAACTTGAAATGTGCATTCCCCAAAACCCCACAATGTCTAAGAAGGCTTGTGTTTCTTTCTTACTAGTTGGTGGAGACATAGCTGTTATTTTGTTGATCACATCCATTGGGATCTCATGGTGTCCATCTTGCCATTTTATTCCTAAAAATTGCACTTCCTGTGTGGGTCCCCAAATCTTACTTTGTTTTATGGCAAAGCCAGCTTTCAGAAGGATTTGGACTATTCTCTTCCTTTTCTCAAGAACTTCTGCTGTATTACCCCACAAGATGATGTCATCAATGTATTGCAGGTGCTCTGGAGCTTCACTGCTGACATGAAGGATGAAGGGACATTGTCTTCGTATTCTTGGAGCTGGTGAGCCACTTCATCCACTGTCAGTGTCACTTCATCTTTCCAGCTTATTACTCCCAATGAGTTCAGCGTATGACACTGCTGCGCTCTGTACAAATTTCTGCCGCATAGGTCACATGCATTGGACTTTGTCTGGATCTGTGGGTAACTGTGTGTTGTTTGGGTCATAATAAATCACCTCTAGCGTGGCCAATTCCCTCAGGTAGTGGATACCTCTCCCTATTGCCGTCCACTTGCTTGAGAGACACATAAGGTCTTCCTTGAAGGGACACTTTTCCTTCATGCTTGACAACAGTCATCTTGAGAGACTGATGATTTGTGTTCCTCTTCCAATTGTCTTGTCGATAGCCTCCTCCCTAGAAAGTGATCCCAGCTTCTTGGTTTCCCTGCCCTCTAATTCCAAGCTACTGGCCCTATTACTCCAGAATTGGAGGAGCCAGTTGATGAAGTGCTCACATGAACAAGGGCTGAAGTCTTTTCACATCTCCATCAGCTCACTCAGGGATAGGGATCAAATGGTTACTTCTTCTTCTTCCTCTTCCTTCGGTTCTTGTGATGGCTCTGCTTCATACTCCTTTTCTAAACAAGCTGACTTTGGTGTCCATTTCTTCTTGTGCATAGGAGCAACTGATACCGGCATAGATTGGTTCTCTGGTTCAGCTGCAGTGCCTGTTGTCAGGGTTAGAGTAGTTGCAGTGTCTGCCACCTCATCATCAGATCCAGACCTTTTTGTCCCCTTGAGGGTACTTGAAGAGTGTTGAGCAGGGCTCGGTAGGCATGGGCTGGGCCCCAGCACATTGCAGTGATTTGTGCCTCTTGAATTGACAGGGTGACAGTGTACTTCATTTTACCAGTTTTTCTAGATTCTGCATTTATTCAGGGGTGAAGTTTCAAAATACTAGAGGTGCCCACTGCCCTAGGTACTTGCCTATATTATCCCACATACCCTGCCACTCATAACTATCCAACTTCTGGGTATATCTCCTGGTAGTATTCTTAAATAGTTGTTTAAACTTAAACAAGACCTGGAACACATTTAGCATTCCTAGCAATAGGATCACGCGGGTTTCAACATCCCAAAGATATTAATTTTTTTCAAAATTTTCAAATGCTACTGTAATTAACCTAGTGGAGAAGGAGAAGATGTGGGAGGATGTCTCCTCCATAGGCTGGCTCTCTGAGGACAAAAGGCAAAAGCTGTAATTATTAAAAGTTCTTGTTAGATGACTCCTGAAGTAGATGTGATTGACAATGCTGAGTGCACATATCAAATTAGTTTCATGACCAGAAATTCCATATCACAAGCCAGTATTACAACAAAGTACAACAAAATTATAACCTTAGCCCAGGCTCCAGGGAACGCATAGAGCAAAAATGCAACTCACTTTGTAAACACTTAGTATTGCTCCCAGTTTTGACCACTGGTAGTAAGGATTACTAGAATTATCAGAACTATTTGGTTGTAATATTTGACACAGGTAAGAGGCAGGGATTTGTTCTGCATTATTAGAACAAGCTGTACCCTCAATTTCATAACTACTTTTGACTGCAGTCTTTTTCTCTTCATTTTGCTGCCTTTAATTCTAGCTCCTCCCTGTTGTAACACTGGTAAACTGACACCTGTGATTGTGTTGTAGCTCCCATTCTATTGCATGCTTATCTCTCAGGAAGAGCAGATGTTCCTATATATGCCCTATCTTTATCTCCTGATGCTTTTGCTTTGCAAACAGAAGATTGTATTTCCATTGCCCTCTGTGTCTGGTGAAAAAGATACAGCACTAAGGGAATTTTCTGTGTTACTAATCAATGGGATTTGTAGGCAACTGGGCTGATCCCTTTCCTGCCTTGTCCCCTTTACTACTATTCCCAGATATTTTCCCTCGGCATTTGTTCTTCCTCTCCTCTCCCCTTTTCTAATCTTAAATCCCCTGTTTTTTTCTTACAGTTTCTCAGCCTCATGAATTAACAAGAACTTGCAAAGATGCACAAAAGGTATGACCCACTTTGCTGGTTTTTACCGCACCTTTTCGGCACTACTGCCTACCAATGCATACTGCTGCAAGAAAGCCATGGGCAGGACCCTGAGGTTAAACCACAGGTGCCATATGGGATTAATGCCTGCCTGATCTCCACACAGGCATATCTGTGGCTGGGGTAGTGTAGAACAGCCTGCAACAGGTTTTATTGGGGTGAATACAAGCACAACTCCTTTGGAATGTACCTGCAGTCAGGTATGACTCTTGACTCTTGCTCCCTGCACCCAAAAGCAGTTTCTGTGCATCCTTGTGCTCCCCAAAACCATTCCTAGCACTGCTCTGCACCAATGCCTTGTTGGCAGAAATCTAGAGTTTGTTCCTAAGCAAGCTCAGATTAAACCCCTACTTCCACATCTCAGGTATCTCTTCTCCTTCAGCACGTGCGAGCTAAGCACTGAAAGGTCTCCTGATATGGGCTATCTCAATGCAACACATTTCCTCATCTGTTAGTAGAGATAGTGTTAGGAGGCTTTCCCATGTGTGTAAAGTTAATCATGATTGTAAGTTAAGGGATGTTTTGGGTCTTTGGCTCAGGTACTTGAATGCACTGGCCAGCTGGTGGTGGTAAGGTGTACAGCACAGCCGGACTGTGCAGAGCAATACATGGACACAGAGGATCTGAAGCCCACGCTACATACATTATAGGGGGTTTATTTCCTATTAGCTGTATTTGGACTGTGTTGCTGGACACCCATTAGTGGCTGGGACTTGCTGCTTTTGCTTGATAAGTGTCCTGCCATGAGAACCAAACTGCAGTTATTAGGGGCAAACAGGAAATTCACTTTGAAGCACACACCCCAGCCAAAATAAGAGAATACAGACTCATTTACCAACCTATAGCAACCAAAGTTTTCTCTTGGACTATATGGGAGTCTGGGACCTAAATACTCTTCCAGATTTATCCTTAGCTGCTATTTCTCACTGCCATTATTTACTATAGAATCCTTTTGTTCTGATATTCATTCCATAAAGCATTTCCAGATACAGCTGGCATCAGAAACGCTGCATAAAATAAAGTAATATTGGAGATTTCGTTCATAAATAGAACATAAGCCAAATATTATTCCTGCCTAGGCTATTATCAAAAGTTAGGCTTTTTATGAAATTTCCATAGCATAACAACTTAAACTGACTTCTGCTCTTTTTGTTATGGTAGGGAATATATATAGATGGCAGGGCCTCATTAGGTATTCAACTACTGCACCCAGCACCTCTCACACAAAGGATATTGTAGAATTAGACAGGGGTCAGAGTAGGTTACTGAAAATTATTAAGCACATGAGAAAACTGTTTAGGAAGATAGATTAAAAAGACTGAGATTGTTTATTTGTGAAAGGCTATGAAGAGGAGACATGGCAAGAGCATGAAAAGTAATGAATGTTAAAAAGAAAGCAGAGCAGAAATCTCTATCCTTCCTGTCTCATAACACACATGACAATGAAACATTCAAGGAAATCAAAAGGTGGCAAATTCAGAGCTGATAAAAGGAAATATTATCCCATACGAAACATAATTAGACTGTGGAAGAAATTACCACTGACTGCCCTCCTAGCCAAGAATGTAGTTCAAATTTAAAGTTCAAAAAGAAAAGAGAATGTGTTCTTTGTATAATAAGTTATATAATAGTAATGCAAAAGGAGGGGAAAAAAGTGTCAGAAACTCTTAAATATTCCAGAGATGCAAACAGCTGAGTAACTAATAGGACTAATGCATTTCCTATCTGCTTTTCACTGGGTTTTGTTAACCTTCCTGAAAGCACATGGTTTGGCCTCTTTCACAATGCATCCACCTGGTGTCACATATGGAAAATGAAACACAGGGCACCTGAAATTAATATGTCAGGCTGTGAACTGCTGTGCTAAGGAGCTTGTGGTTACTACTGTCTTTGCCTGCTTAACTGCAGTGAGGGTAACTGCCAGCATGTGAAGCACAGGATCTTAAATTTCCTTGGCTCAATTTACCATAGCTTATCTGGATGCACTCTGAGACAATCTGAGGGAAAATGCTGTCATACTTAGCTGGCTGTCACTTAATGTATATTTCATAGCCACAGAAAAAGTCTTTTCTGCTCTTCCTGCTGATACCAGCTGGAGGAGAAACAGCTTGAGATCCTTCACTACAAGAATCCTTTCCAACAGCCTCTCCAACATCAGGTCCATAGCCTTCCACACCATGTGGTCATGCAACAGTGGTTCCAAGTGAGGTTAAGGGGCCCTAAAGCTATAACAAAAGGTAAAGGTTCCCTTTTTTTGGTTTGGGGTTGGGTTTTTTTTGGTTTTTTTTTTTTTTTTTTTTTTGCATTTTGGCATGGAACTTAAGAATTTTTATCAGTTTAGAATCCTAAAGACAGGATGTTATAATTTAGCTATCCCCATAATTTGCATTGCTGACAGGAATTAAACATTAACACCTTAAATAAGCCTTTTACTTAATGCCATGTAATGTTGGTGCTCTTCCAGTTCTTCCAACATTTCCTTGACGTCTTCTTCACTGGTTGCCTGATTTCTAGGCAGAGAACCAGCCTTAGGATGAGATGTGGAAAGAGACAAATATACCTTGGGAGGAGGGAAGAAAACTTCTGGTTTAGAAAAAGAAAGAGTGAGAATGAGAGCAAGTGAGCTATGGGGCAACTCAGTGCCTTGGGAAGATCGCCCATTGTTGAGATGAAGACATTTTTTTTTGAGCAAGGTGAATACAGTCGTATATACGAAAAGGAATTGCACATTTCTTTCATGTGTGAAAAAGGTATTTATGATCTGGACTATGGATTTTGGATGAGACAGCAATTTAATGGTGCTCTTAATGCAGTTCTCTGGGAGAAGGTAGGGAGGTAAGCAATGACTTATGCCTGCACAATGCACGTTAAAACAAGAGTCAGCTGGACTCTCTCTATCAAACAATTTTAATATTTTTAGCACATTGCCTGGTGACCACAGTGCAATTAAATGTGTCTGAGAATAAAGGAGAGAAATAATAAGGTAAATAATCCTTTGCTTCTCGCAGTGTGGATGACTGAAACAGCTTGAGAGAACTCAAGTTGAGACTACTGAGTCTTCCCCTCAATCTTTGTTGAAGATTATTAATTTTAGAAAATTACAGTGGAAGCCTTTGAAAAGTTTTAGAACATTCCACATATTATATTTATGTACATGTTATATATTAATCATTACTTCAGTACACCTTATTTTGATCTGCACCAGAATAATTAAGAGTTACTTAACTACTTAGATTTTTTGTTTTAAATATGGTTCAGGTTTTTTAATCTCCTCCTCAGTTTGGAGCAGGTTTTGGTGATTATTAAGTATTTGGTTTATAGGTTTAGTTAATGAAAAACTCCATTAAGTCATTATTGCTTTTATAATAGAAATCAGCATATATTTTAAAAATCATAACAGGCAAAATGAGCACTAGTTGATTCAGAATATTTCGAAATAGTTGTTTTCAACTCCAATTTTAACTGGAATTTTCTTTTTCATGCCAGAAACAAAAAAGCCACTTTAATCTTCTTAGTCTCCCTGAATGAAAGACAAGTAGACCAGGGAAAATTGGTTTCAATCAGCTATATGGTACAGTTGAAATAGAGTAATTTTTCAAATCAACCTAAGGATCTTGGGCTGAAATTCAGAAGCTGTTAAAGTAGGGGATCAAATGAGGATGAGAACTAGTGTGTTAGACAAATGCATCTCAGAATCTTATCTCCTCCTTTTTTATATAATATAGTATAGTACAGAATTAACAGAATAGAATTAGAATAGAATAGAATAGAATAGAATAGAATAGAATAGAATAGAATAGAATAGAATAGAATAGAATAGAATAGAATAGAATAGAATAGAATAGAATAGAATAGAATAGAATAGAATAGAATAGAATAGAATAGAATAGAATAGAATAGAATGGAATGGAATAGAATAGAGTATTTCAGTTGGAAGGGACCTACAACAATCATGTAGACCAACTGCCTGACTACATCAGGTCTGACCAAAAGTTAAAGCATGTAATTTAGGGCATTGTCTTAAACACTGACAGGCTTGGAGCATTGACCACCTCTCTAGGAAGCCAGTTCCAGTGTTTGACCACCCTCTCAATAAAGAAATGTTTCCTAATGTCTGGTCTGAACTCCCCTGGCACAGCTTTGAACCATTCCCACACGTCCTGTCACTGGATCCCGGGGAGAAGAGCTCAGCACCTCCCTCTCCACGTCCCCTCCTCAGGAAGCTGTGGGGAGCAATGAGGTCACCCCTCAGCCTCCTTCTCTCCAAGCCAGACAAACCCGGAGTCCCCCGCCGCTCCTCACAGGACATGTCTTCCAGCCCTTCCACCGGCTCCGTTGCCCTCCTCTGGACACATTCCAGGACCTTAACACCCTTCTGAAACTGTGGGGCCCAGAACTGCACACTGTGCTCGAGGTGAGGCCGCACCAAGGCCAAGTACAGCGGGACAATCCCCACTTCTGACCGGCTGGTCATGCTGTGTTTGATGCCCCCCAGGACGCGGTTTGCCCTCCTGCCGGCCAGGGCACGCTGCTGACCCACACTGAGCCTGTGTCAGCCAGCACCCCCAGATCCCTCCCTGCAGGGCTGCGCTCCAGCACTCCTCTCCCAGTTCATACTTGTGCCTGGTGTTACCCCATCCCAGGTGCAGATTCCAGCACTTGTACTAGTGAAATTTCATCCTGCTGATGATTGCACAATGCTCCAGTCTATCTAGATCCCTCTGCAAGGCCTCTTGTCCCTCAAGGGAGTCAACAGCACCTCCCAGTATGGTTTCACCAGCAAACATGCTAATGGCGCATTCAACTCCTGCATCCAGATCATTGATACATATATTGAACAGAACTGGCCACAGAATTGTGCCCTGAGGAACATCACTGGTGACTGGTCATCAGCCAGATGTAGCCCCATTCACTACAACACTTTGAGATCTGCTTTTCAATCAGTTCTTCACCCAGCACACCATGAACCCACTCATCCTGCAGCTGGACAACTTTTCCAGAAGGATGCTGTGAGGGACAGTATCAAAAGCCTTACTAAAATCCAGAAAAACTACAACCACAGCCTTCCCTTCATCCACTGGGTGGGTGACCTTATCATAGAAGGATATTTTACTTAGGTAAACAGGACTTCCCCTTTGTGAACCCGTATTGATTGTTCCTGATGATTGCATTATTTAAATAATCCTGCCCATAATTTTTCCAGGAGCTGAGGTTAGACTAACAGGTAATAGTCTGTTTTAAAAAATGATCACATAAGTGAGAAGGGAATGTACTTACAGTCATGGCTCATTTTAAATTAATTGGGGAAGGTTCCTGTGTGTTGTGTGCTGGGTAATCTGCTCCACCTTTCCACCTGAATGAAACTGAGCAGCACCATCCCCATCTAAGGTATTAGTATTTGTTGTAATTAATAAGTAGGCATTATATATGGGGTTATTTTTCCCCTGGATTCAAAGAAAGTCTAATTTTCTTAGTATACTATAGCTTGTATAAATGAACACAATGATATTCTGTTCTTTAGAGCCAACACTTCAGCTATTGTCTCTTGAAAGATGAGAGGTAGAGGGAGAATTCACATTCATAGTAGCTTTTCTCACACTCAGCTCTTTCTAGAACAAAATCAAATTGTTGATTTCAAGCGACCTGGTAGTATTCCTTAAAGAAATCTTCCCAGTGTATTTTCATACCCCTCCAGAGAGATGGACTTCCTGGAACATTTTATCAGTTCAATGGGAACTGGGAGCAAAGGAATATAAAAGACACAATGTTCTTTCAGCCAAATTCTTCCTGTTTTGATAACACCATCCTTTACGAAAATAAAAGGTCTTTAGTTTCTGCTGACTCAGAGTCTTGGACTAGCTGTGTAATTCAGATTCTGGTTTGAGAGAGATCTCCATCTGCATACACAGACAGTGAAAATAAATGGGAAGAGGAGCTGCTTCTTATATAATTATGTAAACATCTTAATAACTTTGGGGAAAGTTAGCCTTGAATTAGGTCAGGAAGTGACATAAAAAGCAGCTCAGACCTCGCTGTATGTCTCTGATTTGTTTATATATATTGTTGCCAAAGCTATTAAAATAATGTCAGGCATGTAACGATAAGCTCTAATAAGGTATCTCTGACAAAGGAATAGCACCTAAAACAATGAAATACCATGGTGAAGTGCATTATGTTCTATAATGCACCATTAACAGCTGTTATATGCCAGAGTGAGAGATGCTATGGATTGCCAATGAAATGCTTTCAAACAGTAAATGGGACTGTTTCACCTCAGACTTCTAGCAGTCAGCCACTTCAGGACAGCCAAGCACTTTCGTCAAACCAGATGATTACCTGCTGGGGCTAGTGATAAGTGATAGGAGTGAACTCTTATAAGAAAATTTCACCTGTCAACATGGCTTTTTCCTTACAGATCTGGCTCAGACTTTATATATCTTTTGGTATGTAGCAAGCACTGAGGTTACCTGAAGCAGCTGGAAACTTTTGCTTTACTGCACAGTAAGATTTCAATACCACTGAAACAAGAGTGCATACACATTTACGGTCTACATGAAATGTGTGACCTGCAAGATTTTTTTTTTTTTTTAAATATACTAGGTTTAGCACATCATCAGAAAAAAGCACAAACCCATTGGTCCCACTCTTACATGGATGTCACTTCCACCTTCCTGGTGAACTGTGTCAATCGCTTGCAGATTTCCTTGTGTCATATATAAAGTATGGGTTATACTATGTCAGATCTCTGTCTGAGAGGAAAGATAAAAGTTAAACCTTCTTTTTGAGTCTTTGGATGCTTTTGGAATTACCTGAGATAGCATCAAGTACTTCAAATATGAATCTTATCATCAGGTTTTCAGTTTAGCTTAAGGAGGATTGAAAGTGTCATTGAGGCAGTATAGACCCTTTACTGATAATACCTTTGGAAATTAAACCAAGCTGGACATCCCTCCAGCAAGTTTCCTCCTCCTCATCCTCTCCATAGTGCCCCATAACTCTGCCCATTCCACCTGCGAGGTGTTTCCCTGGCCAAATCCTTTCTCATCCCAGAGCTGACATCCCTGTTTTGTCACCTGAAGGTCCTTGAGCCTTGTCTTGCTCCAGTGCCCCACATCCAGCACTGCTTCATCACTGAGAGGGTCCCTGAGCTCACCTCCTTCACAGTTCTCTTTATCCTCCGCTTACATAAGTGGACAGACCCATCAATGAAGGAAGAAGATTGCTGGCAATTTGCAATACTAAAAATTTTGCATGCATACCTATATGCAGAACTAGCCTGTACACAGTGGATTGCAACCTTCCTTCCCTCCTGTGGCAGCATTTATTTCCCACCGCTTTCCAAAGTTCTTGGCACAGTAAGCTCCCATCCTTCAGGGTAGCTGTAAATGCAAAGGAGGTGTGGGGCGAAATTTTCATAAGTATTTAGCATTGGGTTAACTAGTGTATAATGAAAGATGAGGACAAGCTCTATGATTCATGTCTAATTCTACTACACCATCTTTTCCTGTTCATGTCTAATCTAATCTGTAGTGAAGGTGGATGCCCTTTCCAGACTGAAGAATGCTCTCCAGATTTGCCCTAAACCTCAGGGCCTGCTGTACCTCATGCAGGAATAAGACCAGGGTTGGCAAAAAACTGCACTCAAGGAAGCCACTGGAATTCTTCTGTTACTTGCTTTGAAAGATGGTTTGGCTGACTGACCTTCCAGCACTAGAAAGATTTAGTTTACTTCATATACGATTCTGGTATTTCTATTTCTTGTACACAGTGTGGTTCAAGTGCCCATGTAGGTAGTGCTACCTCCCAGAATATGGTGATATGCACGAAAGTAAGAAGATTAAATCCTTTAAGGGCAGCTGCAATAAACACAGCCAAGGTTTGTAAGTGAAACAAATCTGGGGGTTTGTCTTAGTCTCTTTAATAGAGCAGCCACATCCAAAAAAAATCTCTTGGAATAAGCTTTAGTCTGTAATCATAAAAACCTAAGGGAAAGAAGATTGACAAAAATGGAAAGATTCAGAGAAATTGGACAGTAAAAATTACCCAGCATCTGGTCTCATTCTAGCTAGCTTCATTAGTCCCTAATCCATATAAATTCATCAGTCACTAACCCAAGAACATAAATTATCACAAGGGTGAATTTGCCAGAAATTATGTACTACAGTCACTTGGTAAGTGGGCCTTTGAGCAACAAAGTATTAACTTTTCAGTCTAAAAAACTGGCCTAGATTTCCCTTGAAGGTAAGGTATGGGATACCCCATGTAATTTGTTTTTCTAAAGTCCTTGATCTTATCAAACAGGAGGTATTTTGCACTCCTATTGTCTTATAACATGCTTTTGTGTTTTGGTAACCATCATGCCAAATGTAAGAACCTAGGCTTCAGAAATCAGAGTATTTTAAATAAAGATCAAGGCAAGAACAGACAGTTGATCTGAAAGTTTCATTTCACCCTAAATATATAATGTGAAGAGCTCAAGCTTCATTTGCTAATTTTGTTTCACTGTAGCTCATCCACATACGATGCTACATTAAGTAGTTCAATCTATCATGATATAACACTAGCAATAAATGACAGCTAAAAAAGAAAAACTTGGCTTATTCTTTCCTTGTGCAAACAAAGGTGCTCACAGAAGTAACAAGGAGGAAAGATCATGTCTGTAGACATTCCTATTTCTTAGGTCAGATTTGCAAAATAAGGTCTTCCCATCACTGGTTTTATGGTGAGGTAGTGGATTATCCCAGTCTAAAACAGTAAGGACAGGGATCTGTCATAAAATTTCCTGCAGCTCTCTCCCCACTCCCCTGTGTGCTTCTATGTTACCATCACAAAAACTGTCCAGGTTTCCCTCAAGCATTTCCTTAAGGCAATGAAAATTTCCCCAACTGCTTACCTCTGTAGTTGCCAGGTGGCCGGCTAGCCACCCATTGCCTGCAGGAGTAACATAATGTAAATAACTGATATTTTAAGGAAAAAGGACTGTGATTTGAACAAAGAGTTTTCCTTAACCCAAACCAAAATGTTTACCTCAATTCTGAGTATTTGAGTGCTTTTCAAGTATCATTGCTAGATAAGTTTTGAAACAAAATGTTGTTCTAAAGTGAAAAATTGAAACATCTCACTTTGAAAATGTCAAAACGCTGCGTTCTAGAAGAGATCTCTTCTGTCAGCTTGAGATACTTGACAAACTAGACACAAATTTAAGAATTATTTTGGACATTCCAAACCTCCATTTTTTGGCAGACCTAATTACAACTCTAATATTTTGTATAACCACAGACAGCCAGTACAAGCGCAGCAACATTCAACTCTACATGCTGTGAGCTCCCCTGAGTGCCCCTAAAATTGTGGGCCCAGCTTTTCTAATGCCAGCAGACATATGTCAATTATTTTTTTCTGGGTTTTTTTGGTGTTTTTTTTTCTCTCACTGGACAAATGAAAGAATGTAAGGTAATGTGATTTGAATGTCAGTTAATGTACTTGGGCTGGAAATTGCTTTGTGTCTTCAACAATTAAATAGCTATTGTCAGCACTATAAGGGAAGAGCTTTCTTGTTCTAAATATGGCTCAGCAAAAACTGCTGGAAGTAGACGTTCTAAGCCTATACCTTTTGTTATTCCTCACCAAGCACACTTGTGTTTCTCTGAAGAGGAACAACTCCCCACCCCTCCGCACCCCACCCCCCAAAACACTCCCCAAAACCCATTCCTTAACAGTACCTTTGGATGAAGGAGCTAACTGGCAGTTCCAGCACTAGTGTGGGCAGCAGGAACTTTTCACGCTTGTTCACAACACTGACAGTTTCCTCATGATGCCTCCAGCTGCACAAACTAATTGCATCCCTGTGTGTGTGAGACACAAGATACAGCATGAATCCCAAAAAATTCTAATGCATCTGCCTGAATCCTTTCAGGAGAAAACTCCAATTCACCAGTAATTAACTTTATGGAAGCCATAAGAAGGACCCTGAGCACATGTATTCTTAATGACTATTTCAATAACTAATTTGTTAAAGTCACCCATGAAGTGCTGAAGTTCTCCTACTTCCAGGCATGAGTTCCTGTTACTCCTCTGTTTTAGGTTTGCAGAAAACTGATGTCAAAATCTTGCCTTCTGTAACTCATGTATTTCTTTAAAAATTATTCTTCTTCTAAACTGTCAGAGGTGAAGGCTTATATGTGCGCTTGATTTTGCAGTTCATAAAGCCCATTGAAACTGAGGAGCACAGCAGTAAAATCAGGCAAATCTTTGGAGGATGAAGGCATGCGGAAATAAAAGATAGTTCAGCAGATCAGACCTTAACTGAGATTCAGAAAGACTCTGTTTCAATTTTCTGCCCCTTTGTGGACTTTTGCCTTTGGCCAGGGAGAAGTTATTACAGCCCAGACCCTGACAGCATTGGCCTGTGTCTTTTTTCTGATAGTCGTGTCTTTGAATGCAATGACAGCAATAGTAGGTCTTAATTTACAAGGTTTTTTTGAAGGTGGGTAGATAAAAATTTGTAAAATGCTCCAACATTAAAAAGGAGGGAATTGCACAAACCCCCAAGATGGGTGGCTGTGCAGGTCTGGCAGATTTGCACGATTTCAGTCAGCTGCAACCTGCTTCAGCAGCTGCACCTACTCCTATGCCTTGCATGAGTCTGCCAGATGATGAAACCATTACAACCCCACTAGAACATGCAGACAAATCTGAACAAGGATGATGTTTACAGAGACCCTTGCATAGTGCTTTGCTTCCCTCTGATATTAAGAACTAGTTTAATACAAGTAAAGTATTGCACTGATTTTAGGTTTTGGGTCCCCTAATACCATAGAAGCTATTAAAGCTGTTTCTTGGGAATTTTATTCTTGAATCAGTTTACAAGGTAGTTTGGTTTTTTTTTTTCCTATTAGTTGGGAAACACCTCTATGCCTTAGTTGTTGTTTACTCATAACTGACATGATTTGTGAAAAGTTACAATCCATTTAATGAATAATCTCAAATAGGAAATGAAAAATACACTAACTGATGCTATTTCAGATATATGCATTGCACCCAGGAGGCACAGATTACACATAGTCTTCATGCTTCACAGAGAATGAAGAAACTCCTTCTATATCTTTGTCTTTTGCAACAGAAATTTGACGTTGTCTTCTACTCATTATTCCTGATGTGAGAAAAGCTATTATTATCCTTTCAGGATGTAAAAAGCACAAATGTTTATGTGTGTGTGTGGTATGAACTTACATATGTGTATGCAACTGCTTTACCTATATGCTTGTAATTAAATATCTTCAGTGGTTTGCACAGAGGACTTTGAAGAAAAGCTGCTGTTCTTTCCTGAGAATTACCTGTAACATATTGGGTAGAACTATGGTCCCTTTGTGTGAATTTCAAGTCTCAACTTCACCAGCACCAACTCTATACTTTCTTTGCATCCTGAAAGGATAATAATAGCTTTTCTCACATCAGGAATAATGAGTAGAAGACAATGTCAAATTTCTGTTGCAAAAGACAAAGATATAGAAGGAGTTTCTTCATTCTCTGTGAAGCATGAAGACTACGCGCAAATTGTGCTTTTACTTCACTCTATTTCTGTGACCACAGGGTTAACAGCTAATTTCTGAGAAGAGATTACAGACTATTGGAATTATACTGGTCATCTTGTGAAGTGCACTTTTGTATCCCCTTCAAAATAATCAGAACTTTGGCATGCTTTTGCATCGGTTGGCTAAAACCAGTGTCACTTGTTAGGACACCAAACACAGTTAGACACAGATTTTCTCTGGAGGTTGTAGGTGTCTAGCCTACAACTAAGAATAGCAAAAGTATTAATTAGCCTCCAGGACGTCAGCTGCTTTGTTTATAAGCAATGAGTTTTTATGCTGGGTGGGCTAGCTGGTCCGGTTCATCAGCTTGTTGCTTTTACTGTAGTGATATGTCGGTATTTGCCATTATGGCAATTGTGGTCAGGACCAATGCTCAGATGGAAGTAGCAGCTTTGATTAGAGCATCAGCTACACAGTCCTGTCTACACTAATCCACATAATAATACATTTTCCTACCACTTTCTGTCCTTTCCTCTCCCCTTAGCCCTCATTCCTGTCTCTTCCTTTGTTGCCCACCCCACACCCCACACACACCCCTTACGTACACAGAATAACAATAATTCCTGTATCCAGGAGAGTCCTGGATACTCTATGTACATCATATACACATAGTGAAGTAAAAGTGAAATGGCTTATAAGTGTTCTGCTGCTTCTTAGTACGTGGGTGGATTTTCAGATGTTAGCCACATCTTCTGTAGCTCAAGACCAACCAAAAAAGTAGGTATTTTCTCTGATTCTGGCATGTTGTCCTCTTCCTGTTACCACAAAACATGAAAATCCCCTCTTCCCTATCTTACAGACGGCAGTCCATAAGCAAACTCCTTTTAGAAGCCACAGTGGGTCCTTATGCAGAAAATATAGTTAACTACTGGTCAGACTTTGAACAGGAATAACTTCACTGAAATCAGCGGGACTGCTCACATACCACAGGTGGGCATGTAACTCGGTGTAATGCCTTGGGCCACTGCAAGCATACTTTGTGTCAGGCAAGTGAACACAGCAATGTACCGCTCTAAGACAGTTCTGTGTTAACCACTTCCAAAATCCAGGCTTTGCATCAGTGCAGGAAAGCCCTGTAATACTCAGTTAATTTTTTCAAAATTTATTTTCAAGCTCGATTTGATTATTGTATTCCAGAAGAAAACACAGAAGGGTTTCTTTCAAGTACTACATGCCTCTAATCCTACAAATGCTGCTGATTAGAACAGATAATATCAAGACTGAAATTAAGCTGAATTCTCTCCTTCTGTTTTGGTCTGTTTACTTAATAAAACCCAGGTACGTGTTTGAATGTAGTTGAAAGACACATTTTTGAAGACAAAATGCACCCCTTCCTGCAATTACATGGAGTGCTTTTTGACTGAAGTAAAGAAGTGGGAAGGAAGGTATCATGCCACAACGTCCTTGTTTCATTTAAGAATATTGTTTACTGTGAATTTGTTCACATTTTTAGAGAGGCAGTCTTCCTCCCATACTTATTATGTAATGGCATTTTAATACTACAGTTACAGAGATAGATGCTAGATTAGGATGCTTTTCAGCTCCATGATTAGCTGTGTAATGGCAGTATCAGGGTATCCTTAGAACATTAGCTATCTGCTATTATATTCATGTCATAACTTGAAGCCCATTTGTTTTCCTGAAATGGGAAGTTTCTGGTAGAAAATCTGTTTTTAAATTTCTAAACAATATTAAAAAGACAAAAAAAGAAGAAGAATGGATTTGCACTGGTTTATTAGCGGTTAGAAAATCGTTAGGATGACATACAGGTGGTCTTTTTAGTAGATTACATATGTGTGTGCATGTATGTGTGTCTATAAATAGGTACATAAAATATATAACATGAAAATGTTCATATCTATGTACATACATACATATATGTGTATATATATGCACAGATAAAATAAATAATGAGAATGTCTACTGACAGATGTTGCATAGGGGATGCTGTACTGTAAGTGCTTCACTACAGTTGGTGCTTAATGATTTGTTGGGTATCTGTGCATCCCAGCCCACTCTTTAGTTCCGAAGAGAACCACCAGACTTCTCAGAGGTTCACCTAAGCTAGGACATTAAAAACTTATGCACCAGATGACTAGGTTTAATTTCCATACTTCACAGAAACACAACAAATTGGGACTTAAAATGGGTGGTGTCAGTCTCAGGGTGACCTGCTTCTCTCTTGATAAAAAGAAGCCAGTTGAGTCACCAAGAAGTCCCAAGTGCTCCAAGTTAAACAGCTGTCAAGAAGTTTTGACCTATATGAAATTATTATGAGATGGTCTCTCTCCAAAGGAGTTTTTAGACTCACAGACCCATTGAATGAAGCTGCTGGAAGGGACCATGGGAGGCAGTCTTGACCCCAGTGTTTGAGGACACAGGGCTTTTGCTCATTCGCTAACAAGAATAATGGCCCAGGGGAACTTATCAGTAAGGATTTCACCTTCCAAAGATGCCTGCCTCACCCCATTTGCCCAAAGACAATAATGTTTCTGGAACATATTTTAACTTTTTCAGATATGGTTGAATACAGATACATGCATGTTAAGATGAAGTGTTCCTCTGGGGCCGATAACGTTAGTATTAGACATATAGAAAATGGTCGTGAACTAGTGAGAGACTGTGAATTATCACAAAAAATAGATATGAAAATGGCAACACATTTGCTTACCAAAATGGTCTGGAAATGGCCCATTCTTTGCTAGTAAATTACAATATTTGTCTCAGGCAAACAAACAACATGAGGAAGCAGCTGAAATGGAAAGTACATCCCACATCACACAAAATACCATCTTTAGAACAGAGAGAGATATGTAAATTTGGCAGTTCCCTGGAATACTCCACTTAAATTTAAAATTTAATTTTAATTTAATTTAATTTAAAATAACTAACTGAATATCAATGTGCCATTTGAAAGATTTTTTGAAACCAGCAAACTATCAAATCAGTACAATAAATCTGATTTATTAACAGAGGTGGGAATCATTGTATTTAACAAACCTAAGTGATCTGAATGTATCCTGTTTGTTACTTTTTCACAGGAAATGAAAAGCACTTAGCAAGGAGTTTCTCAACAGCTCAACAAGTGTTGTGCAAAAAGTAGAGGCAGTAGATGCAATGTCTGACAACAAACTCTACTACTCTTTCCCCTCTGCTCTAAGCCCTGTGTTTGGGAGGAAAGCCTGATCCTCAGCCTTTTAAGAGATTTAGACATGTGGGGACCCATTCAGCTGACCACCATCTGAGATGCCTGTGCAAATCTTGTCTGACATCCAGTTCCCTCCCCAGAAGGAAAGAGGTCTACGGTACCTTATACACTGGTAGACAAAGTTTGGGGTACAGGGGAGAGCTAGAATCTGACATTCCCCCAGGTGCCACAAGATACAAGTTCTTTATTTGGATTTTGCCCTACATGCATAGGCACCACTCCACTTCATGACCCAAGTTACCATTAGGGCAATTTTTTTGTTTGTTTGTTTCATTGCTGGTAATAGGCCCAAATTTCATAAACTTTCTTTTACATGTTGTGAGTAGCCAAAAACTGTTCCCTCTGTTATATAGATCAGAGGACTAACCTGAATCAAATCTTTCTTGGACTACCATATAACTTCTAGAAATTAATCTCAACACTACCTTAATTTACCAGCAATCAAGAATCTACTGCAGCCTTTCACAGATTTTTTCAATGCTGTCAATAATATTCAGTGCTCTAATTTTCCTTTTAATTTTTAATATTGACTTGGCCAGTTCTAGCTTCCAGGCATAGAGACATATCATTTTCTCCAAGAGACTAAATGCATCAAATGTGCATTCCTCGTGTAGACAGTCAGAGGTTTCATAGCCCATTAATCCTTAGCCTTCTTTATAATCCAGTTAATAGATGACAGTCCTCAAAGTGTTTTTGAAAATAATGTTTCTCCTGTCTCTGATCACACTGTTAGCTCATCTCTGATCCTTTCCAGAGATGGACATAGTATTTCAGGAGTGACTTTATGGGAGTCAGACACAAAGGCTGGACTACTTGTCTACCACAGCTGCTGAAACCTTTCAGAGCCACAGTCTTCCCCTGATCTGCCCTCATCTGTAGCACAGGGTGAATTTTGGCTCTAAGGCTATGAATTTGGCTCTGTCAAAACGCATGTTTGGATGGACAGGTTTACCAAGTGATTGAGGTCACTCCCTCTCTCAGTGATTTTTCTTCTACACTATTTAGCTCTCCCCGATACTTGTGCCATCTGCTGTCTCTGTTGGCAAATATTTTCTTTTTCCCTCCAAGTCATTAATAAACAGTATAGCCAGCTTTTAATCCACTTACTGTGGGCCATGTTGATTTTGTGTTATTCTAATTTCTTAATCGACATGTCACATGGTATGAGACCAAATGTTTTACAGAAGTCTAAATATGTTACGTTAACACCATTACCTTTATCAGTCAAACCTGTAACCACAGCAGAAAAGATATCAAGCTAGCTTTACATGTGCTTTTTTAAAATAAACTTACGTTGATTATACTACAGGCCCCTATACTGGATACCCACACCAGTGATTTCTACATGTGTAAATGACCTCAAATAATGTAACTGATTTTTTGCTATCATCCAAAAGGAAAACTAAGAAAAATTTCCTACAGCTATCATTCCACTTAGAGCACGTACTTCTTCCCCACATTGGTTGCTCTATTGCATAAGGGTTTAAGAAGCATATTTTTTCATGGACTACAGTTCAGCCCACAGGGATATGGGGAAGGGGAGTGGAGGGGGTTTATGGGTAGATTAGGTAGACATCTATGTGTTAACATTTACATTCAGAAATTAATGTACTTTCAGTATTAGAGGTGTTTTGAAAAGAAGTCAGATCTAGAAGACAATCTTTTTTAGCACAAGATGAGTTGTATAGATTTTTTGAAATCTAGATAAATTTGGAGGCTAATCTTTACACATTCACAAAGAAGGTGGAGTGTGTCATGGTAGCTTTGTCCCATTGTAGCACAGCAGAACATTCTCAACAGAACAAGACAGTATTTTCATAGCATTGTGATGCATCGCCTAGCACAGCCAGGGTATAATCAACTATTTATAATCAAAGGAAGTTAAGGGTTTGTGTTTTCCATACTATCTTTCCTGAAGGAATCATATTAGGAATGTAACACTTACAAACAAGGACCCAGTTAAGACATTCATTATCAGTGTTGAATAGGATTAATTTTAATGATAATTCCACTTGCCTACACGGTGTTCTTAGATGTGAAAAAAAGCCATGGGATTAGGCCAAATATTGTCATGGTAACAGAAAGAAAGGGAAATAATTCTAAAAGGGTTTCCAATAAGCAAGAGTAACTACCATTCAGTGAGTAGCCTTCAATAGAAGTTGACATCTGTTATTCATTTGTTGTTTCTAGGTTTGAAGAAAAGCAGGATAATTGGAAATAGTGCAGTGTTCTGGGAACATATTGAGTGAAAGGGTTCTTAGTGCTTTTTAAATATTGGTCTATTTATCCTTAAAAACATGTAGCATGTACCTTCTTTGTCCATTTATAAATTGGACAAGCTAGTTGGAAGGCTGTCTAGACACAATTATGCTTAAGTAGTGGAAGATCAAAGCAAACTTCTTGCTTTTAATAAGAGGAACTACCATTTAAGCTAAGCTGGGAACACCTATTTCTGGAAATTGAGGAGAAGATGAGAATGAATAAATTGTATAAAGTTATGTGGTTACCTCATACTGGGGATAGATTGGGAGACATATTAACCTGCACAGGAAACACACACTAGTACTGGTGCTTTCCACTTCTTTTGTTCAAGCACACCACTGTGTCTTACACAGCAGTGTATGACAATCCTCATGACTCTAATGGTAAGACAGAAGCAGATCAAAATCCAGTTGTGGAAGTTGATGGAAAAAAAAAAGCAAACTGAAAATCAGTCATGTTTTCAACATCAAGGGTGGTTACCAGTGAAAGAGCGTACCATTGGATTTTCCCATACATGGGGTTTTTAAGGTGCTGTTTGAAACATTTCTAAGAGGTTGATCATGGGCCATTGAGCATGCTCTGTGCAACATTAGAAACCTTGTTTACTCACCTACACTAGACAATGCATGAAAAAAAGCCCTTTTGTCCTATGAATCTATTAGACATTTAAACACCAACTTTTTCGGGAATTGGTTGATTTGAGGCACATGCTGCTTTTGCAGTGGGAGCTTGCAAGTTAGTTTATGGGTAGAAGCCTAGAAATTTGGTAGGAGTGAGAGACAAGGAACAATGATTTTATGTTATTTATCCTGAATATTATTTCCTTATCTCTCCATGACAATGAAGAGGGGGAAAAAACTAGGAGAGAATAACACAAACGTAAAGCTTACCTGATGCTGCCTAAATCAGAAGTCTGGAAGGATAACACTGTACAAAAGATTTGTTGATGCATTCTTAGATAAATACCATCTAGCTAAATTTCATATACTTCTGACTATATTAGAAATATTTCAGAGTTTTCAAGGTAAGTAAAATGCTTCTTTTGAACAGAGCAATTAATGAATGCCTCAGTAATGGCTGTGCAATCTGATATTTTAATAATTTGGTGTTAAGAATACCTTTTCTGCCATTAGCAGTAGATTCTGTACAAACACGAGAGAAGATACATGGAGAGATTTGTAAAATGTAGCTAAGTATCTGTAGCAGAACCCTGGTACCCAGTGGAGGTGTCAGAAAGGATTTTGGTACTCACTAGTATGGCCAATTTCTTAATTATCTTGACATTATGGCCCAAAGTTCCTTCTGTAAAGAACCAAAAATCAATACTGACTGAAGGAACTTTTATTATTTTGATTCTTCCCACAGCTTGCAAGCAATCAGAAATTTCTCTGGCAAAATGAAAATGTTCCTTACTGTCTCACAAACTAGTGCCACTAAACTAGCCCTGAAGACAAGCAATAAAAGATTCTAATCAATATATGTAACTACCTGACCAAACATCTATTATTCATCCTTTTTCATGCTTTCTACACAGTATGCAGAGGTCCCAGAGGTCCAAGGTCAAAAAATATTTTGACACCAAATTTTTCTCTATCTTATGATGGAGTGATGGATCTGTAGAGAAGATACCAGATTGGATTTTTTTTTTCCGGTTTGTCTGGCTCTGCTAATAAAATCAACAAGTGCATGTGACAGCCGATAAGCCAGACATGTACATCCAAAATATTTCAACAACTCTCTATATGTAAGAGTATGTGTATACATATAAACACACAGTTGTATTCCCATACCCCCTTTGAAAAGTCCCAAACAAAAGAATTAAATGTATAGTGGCTATATAAGATAAGATGCAAGCATAGAAGGGTAGTGAAGTTCTGCTTCAGTGTTACAGATATTTTTTTCAATGTGTGCTTAGAGGAATAGTGTTGCCTATTACTGCTTGCCCTGCAGATCTGATCATTTCTGTAACATCCTGAAACATCATGTTCCAGGCTCTGTTAAGGATCAGTACAATGAGTGTCCGTCACTTCACCTGTTTGTAATTTTCCATAAGGAGGCACGAGCACATAAAACACTCAAGTCAGAAACCAACAAAGAGCTGTAAATAAACAACTTTACAGTTTATAAGATTAAACCAAACCAAACCAACTAACCAACCAAAAAAACCCTAAAAAAAAACCCCAACAACACAGCACCAAGAAAAAAACCACACATACAGACTATTTTCAAAAGTATTTAAACTAAAAGATAACTGCAGCATGGTCCCATTTTCACTTGCAGTGTGCCACTCATACTCTTTTTTTTCTTTTCAAACTGGCAAAAATACACCTAGAAATTCTTGTTAACATAAGCTCTCCCAGTCCTACTCATTCAGGCAACCTCTGGGCCAACACTAAGATGGCCAATGACTACAGATAATGTGCTAGATGCAATTTTCAATCTGAAAGCAGATTGATGGAGCACTTTTCCTAAAAGGGCATGCGTTTCAAAGTTATTTCATTTCAGGCTGCACTCTGTGTATGCAATTAAATGCACACATTGCCTTATGCATGCTTTGGCACCTGATTTCAGTGTTACAACAGTGCATCCTGGTATCTTTGACCTCACCGTCAGCTGAATTGTGCATGACATAGCTCACATCTTTTGCATTCCCTGCCCCAAGATCAGGCTGCCTGCATGTGTAACTTGTGCTGTCCCCAGACCTTCTCCAGCTAGGGATACTGGGGAAGCTCTGTGCTGCTCAGCCCAGGGTCATGGTCTGGCCCAGCTGCTGAGGAGCCTGTAATGGTAACAGCCATATTTACCAGCTGCTCAGCAGCCAGGAAATTTTTAATTTTAGGGCAGTTCAGATACAGTCTTATTTGTGTGCACAAGAGCAAAAACAAAACCCAAAACATAAAGAAAGATGTTTATAGAGATATTTTGCAAATACAGCTTTTACTTATTCTTGTGACTATTTGTCACAAAAAAGCCAGCCTTAATTTTCTTTTTTCTTTTTCTTTTCTTCTTCTTTTTTTTATTTTTATTAATTTTATTTTATTTTGACTTACTTCTCTGTGAGTTATAGGCCTTACCGCCTTCTTTAGCATTTGCCTGCATAGCCACTTCATACACTGGAAAGACTGCTGTCAAGCAGCAACCATCACTAATGAGCGGCAAACACTGAGAAATTCCGTTCTTGCTGATTTGACCTCAGGGACATTGTGGTTTTGTCACGTCACACTGATGTCGGACTCCATGAGTCTGACTTGCTCAGCTGAGAGCAGGTGGGAATTTGTTAGGATGGGGCAGCCTGCACGTGGACCAGTTTGCTGCAGGAACCCTCCCTCCATCCCACCGCTTCACTCACAGCTACTGTTGCCCACTGTCAGAGAAAACACATTGTCTCCAGGGGTCAAAATTGGGCATGAGGAAGGCAGATGGACCTTTTCAAGTACTGCTGCTTCATCTCCCACAGCTGCTGGTGCTGGGTTTGTTGGGGAAAGGAGGGGAGAAGTTCAGAGGGCAGAAGCCACTGGTGTTGCAGTAGTCTTTACTGCTGTGTTGAACCAACTTCAGTACATAGCCAGGGTAATAACTGTATTCTGCCAGCTGTGGAAATCACCATAGGTAGCTGGAGGTTATATAATATGGCTGGAAATGAAATAACAAACTGATTTATTCTCAATGTGCATTACTGCAATTCAGTGCAATTTATTTAAGGCCGCTATCTCTCACTCTAAGGGAAAACACAAATATTAATCTTCATAGACTGTATCTTGGATACCAGTGGTCTGGATAATTAATTAGTTACCCTCTGTGTATGTGTAGTCTTTTCATATCCAGAAAGAAAGATTGGAGTCTAATTAGCTGTGGTGTAGGTGTGGGCTTGTGTACCATCACAGTTTAAGCAAACAGGAGGTGGCTGTTACAAATCATCAATGCCCTCAGTTTTCTTTTACAGCAAGTTTTTCCTTTGTACAGTACTTACTGTCTGACATCTAAAACCTCAACAGTTCTACAGAAACCTCATTTCTTTTGCCTTTGTGGCAGGAGTAAGATGGAGATGAGTACAGGCCACAGTCAGTGTTTGCCTTAGTTTTAGGACAGATTTTTCTGTCCCTGTTAATCAGCGCACCCCTACCTTACCTGACTTGTGCAACTCTCTTCTGGTGCATTTCAAGGTGCAGCTACATCTTGACACACACCTCCCATGACCCTGAAGACCCAACCACTGCTTTATGAAGAAATACGGATTCAACAAGCAGGAGCCCATCCTACTTTACATGAAGCTGAAATTTTGCCAGTGGGGCAAACTTTCAGAGACAGTGAGGTAAGCAAAAATCACTGACCTATGATTTCCTCTTTACCCGATGAAAATATCCATCCTCCTAAGTAATACTGGCAGGGGGTCAGTCTTTGTGACCTCTCCCACTGGCAAGGACAAAGCTATGAGAAGTAAAGACACCCTGCAATTATAGAGAGGGACAAAAAGCCCATCTTTTGCTAATTCTGCTGAAACTAGAGGAAGTCATCAATATTTTCAGCTTGTTGGATTCTGAGACTTTGCCTTCTTTACTTTATTCACAGTTCCTCTTTGACTGACTTAGGGCTAGGACTAGAGGCAGTTACTTTCTGTCTGCCAGAGATGGTGTAATGGGAAGGGGAAGTCAAGCCACCTGATCACAGAGATTGCTCAGATAGGATGAGGACACCAGCACCTTAGTGATGTTAGATGCTAATTCCTGCTTTCCCAGGTAGCCTCCAAATGACCACATGATGCCTTGACAACATCAGTGAATAATATTTAAAAGGAATCAAAGAGAAAAATCAGAAGTGTACTGGTTAATGGTGCTTTTGCTGAACAGGTCTTCTTGTGCTCCTCAAAAAGAGCCATACCCTAGAAAAACTCTTCTTCCATGGTGAATTTCTCATAAAGGACGAAAGCTAATTAATTTACATCACATGCATCAGGAACAGACCCTCAACAGCCTAATCAAGGCTGACCCAACCTTGTACCCACAATTGAGTCTTTTTGAAGGTCTCTTGTCCAAGCCTGGCCAGACCGGCTTCTTCAGTTCCCCTGCAGCCAAATGGGCTGTGCACATTTGCAAGATCAGGTCTGCCCAGCAGGTCACATTTCACTTTCTAACCTCGTCCATGCTGGGAGCCAGGGGGGTGCAGGGATAAGAGCTCACTGCTCTTCAGCGAACACTGCAGCTGTTGTTTCACACTGGGCTCTGACAGACAGACCACCTTTTAATGCTTCATCCCTACTGGCTGTTGCTGTGCTGTTTGTGGTTTATTCTCTAAATGTCTATGAGAAGATTAATAGTTTCACTGCTAATGGGCTCCTGATTATAACCAAATATCTGCAAAGGCTCAGGGCCAGATTTTGTCATACCCGCATAGATGAGAGTTGATGCTGGGAAGGCAGCCCCCTGGCCCGCACTGCCGGTGTCCCTCTGTCTGCGTGCGCACACACACATGCACAGCTCATGGCTGCTCCAGGTCCTTCTACCAGCCCATTTGTCCCCTTGACTTTAATGCTTTCCAGCCTTGTACAGGAGGCCAGGCTTGATCACACTGAAGGTGTCAGAGGAAGGGTCCCCATGGATTTTTAGCAACACAGAGTTAACTACTCCCAGTCATTATAAGCAGCATCTTAATATGTATCTCTTATTGAAATATTTATAAAGGGCTGAACTTTGAGCAACCCTTTGTAAGTATAAGTGAAACTGTCCTCTAGATAGTGGCAGCCCTAGACTTCTGTAGATTAGGACTGCTGGAGGATCCCAGGAGAATCTGGCAGCTGCAATGAGATATGTGTGTCTTGGATCATTTTAGGTTTAGTCTCTGTCCTCTTTTAACATTTAAGTGTAGCCAGGAAAAAGAGCTTGCACTCCACTTTTGGACAACAGAAGTGAAAGTCTGTGCCTGGCCTGTCTCTGCATTTTC
This sequence comes from Falco cherrug, assembly GCF_023634085.1. Taxonomy (NCBI): domain Eukaryota; kingdom Metazoa; phylum Chordata; class Aves; order Falconiformes; family Falconidae; genus Falco; species Falco cherrug. Next base: position 44,015,718 of record NC_073720.1, on the reverse strand, counting down.
CCGCACAGAGCTACTGCCCACAGAAAAATAAGTCTGAGGCTGTGTTTGTTCTGCCCTATGGTACCCACTTGGCATGTGCAAATAGGACCACGAGAAATAGCAGGAATCAGACTATAAAGCTGATATCTGCCCCCATTAGCTCCTGACTTAAATGGAGGGTCAGTGATTGATACCAACTGGAGATTTGGCCACTGGTCTGCCTCACATAGCACTGCACAGATTAACTTGGATCAACCAAAGTGACTTGTGAAATGTCTGTTTTGTTGAGCAGTGCTGGCTGAAGAAAAAGAAAATAAAGAAACATTTCTGGAAGCACAAAAATGCTTTGTTTTGGGTTTGGACTTAAAAATCACAAGGACATGCAGGGTTTGCATGCAGTGAGAATATTATAGGCTTTGCACTTGTCTGTAGTCCAAGGTCTGAAAGTTGTTGAGACTGGACTTCAGGCCAGATCTCCTGTGTCCAAATATGCTATTTAATCCCTGGCTCAGCAGGAGATCAGCAGTGTTTTCTCTGCACCATCTTTGTGAGTGGCAGCTGAAAACACAAAAGAAGTGTCAATCTATGCCACCTGACAGGATTTGCCTGCCTTTTGATGTTTTGGGTTTGGTTTTTCTTTTTGATAAGTCAAAGGTAACAAGCAGGATGATCCAGAAGGATAATTAATTAATTATTCAGGTAGCATTTCACTTAAACAGGCACCTATAGGGAGGCATCATGAGGTCAAAGAATGAGCTTCCAAGGAAAAAAAGTGGTGAAAGGCTGCACGGGACCAGGAGCAGGTCTTAGGGCAGCATTGCTCCCTTGCACCCTGCTCCCCACCCTTCCCAGTACTTCTCTGTGGCAGGAAATCAGGCAGTATCAGCCCTCATGTGCACTGTCCAAATGTGGTTCCCTGTCACAGCACTTTTCTTAAGTTCTTCACCAAACATATTTTTGTTGTGGGTGGGGGCAGAGGTTTCCTTCTTACATACATGAAGATTTTTGCAGGTTTTTTGTATGACCAAGCTTTGAGAGAGTCCACAGAAGGTGTGCATAACCATGAGGCATTCAAGGTAACGAGCTTTGGTAGTAGTGCTTTTTAACCCAAAGTATGTGGGTACCTCTACTCAGTTGACAGCACATACATCAATCACTCTTACTCCATTGCTTCATCTGGCATAATGAGTTTTTTTCAGTGATGTGTCCTGGGAGCAATACACTGAGGAAAGCATTCATCCATCACAGAATAAAACTGTTCTGCTGCTGCTGTGTTGCCAAGGCTTTGCATGTCGGGGCAGAAGGCAGCCTGTCCTTGTACCTGCATCCTCCATTCCAGGCGCATCACCTAAAGAGGTGAAAGAGAAACTTGGTGGGAGTGGACAAAAATATTTATCTTGAGAAATGAAAGAGTTCCGGAAATGCTACCCTGTGGTCTGTTAGCTAAACATCAGGATTTATTACCAAGTATGGGAGTGTGGCTTGTAACTAGCCCTAAGAGAGAAACTGAAGGTGACAATTATTTGGATGCATCTCAATTAATTTTTTTTTCTCAATTAATTGCTTTGCAGACTGAAGACTGGTAAGTTAAACCTGGGAAAACATGTGAGGTGCAGACTAATCACATAGACTAATCACATAACGACATATCAGAAAGCAAAGCAAACCTCTGTAAAGTCAATGGGAGTTTTTCCACTGACGCCAACGGAGCCAGGATTTCACCCTGAGTTTTCCATAATGAAGGCCAGATTGTCTCCTTGATTTATGAAGCATGAGATTTTTCCAGCTTCAGTGAACATTGTCTCTTGTTTTCCAACAATGCATTCAAAAGCCTAAGTACACCTCCGTGAAACAAAGGCATATGCACATATGCATTTAAATAAAATAAGCTTTATAGCAATGGGACGTGATGTTGACTGAGTTTGTTAATTCCACTTTGTGTCCAATACAAACGCAAACCACAACATCTCTTGTTTTCACAGGAGAGCTGTGTAGTCTTAGAAAAGGAGGATCATGGCATTCATGTTCAGGATGAACAAACTGACATGAACAAAGAAATCCCATGGTGCCTCTCTCTCTGTTTGCTTATTTGTTGGCCTTGCTAAATTTGCTTGAAAAATATAGTGACTTTCAAGAGAAAGTATTTCAGTAACCTTTTTCTATGAGTCCATTAAGGTCTCTGATTCAATACGGTGGTAGTTTTGTTTTTAAGGTCTTACATTCTAATATGAACAAGCAACTGTTCTCTTTTTCTTCTTTGCATGTTTTCAGTCTCAATGGAAATAGTGTGGAAAGTGTGATCTCACAGACATGGAGGATTCAAAACTAAGAATAGTAATAACATGCAAGATCTTAATTTTTATGTCCAGTCTTAAGCTTTTGAGCTGCAAATGCCTGAGGTTGCCATGACCAAGCACACAAACAGGCCTTGAATTCAGGCACCTCAGAGTTAATTTGTGGTGCATTAGTACTTTCATTTCCAATGTGATCATCAGGTGGTATGAGGCTGAAAGATGCCATTTATGGGAGGGCCCTATAGAATTTGATAGTTTGCTCACTACAGAAAGGAATGAAGTGATAAAAAAATAAAAATCCATACAGCAGGGTCCTGGGGCTATTAAACAAAATGTATGGTAAGTGCTAGTTTATATGCTTAGGAGCAAAGAAAGCAGGCAGTCCTGAGAGCATGTGGAAACATATCCCTGGGCTCAATGGCCCTGAATGGGCATTAGGGGACAATGCAAAAAGCAATTCAACATGAGAAATTCCACTGATGTGATAACAAAGTTAATAAGAGCATTGAGTGTATGAACAAGGAAGAAGTGAATAGGAGAAGAGATTAAGGTAATTTTACCTCTCTGTACAGTACAAAGCTGACTACTAGGAGAATCCTGCACAATTGTAAAATGATGCTGAAGAAAACCAAAGAAACACAAAACTGATACTAGGGCTGAAACAAGTAGAGCATTTTTTCAGGCAGAAACATAATAAATTCAGCTTATCTTATCAGAAAACTACTGAAGCGAATAAACAGGGAATAATCCAATGATGGAAGGAAAACAGGCAACATTCACAGGACATTTAATTTAGTACAGAAAGGCACAACAAAGCCAGCATACGGAAAAAGGTCCAACGTATTTAGATGAAAACTGAGGACACACCTTTCCTTACTTGATCCAAGCTGTTAGACACACTTCCAAGGGAAGTGATGAGTATCCATCTCCCTGTCCTGACTTTTAAGTCTAGCTGCCTGCCAGGAAAGCGCAGATGAATAAAACGAAGTTAATGGAGCACAATACAGCCATAACTAGATAAAATGTAATGGCCTGTGATGTACACAAGGTCACACTAGATGTTCTAATGGTCCCTCCTGGCCTTAAACTTCATAAATCATTTTTCACAAGCTGCCCTAATAAGCTAGCTCCCTGTTTGGACCAGAGCTGGCTCTGAGTTTCCTACTCCATTTTCATTGCAATGGTAGCATGCAGGACAATTTCAGGGGTAGGAGCAGTGTAAGTGGCTGGGGAGAGGTACACACCCGGCCTCCCACAAGTCAGGAGCAGCACAATACAGTGGTTGCATAGGGCTCAGCTTTCAGGCTTTTTATTTGCTTGTTTCTGGAGCTGGTGTTTGAGATTTCTGTGTCTTGGCTAGCTTATCCCCTGAAAAGTGCATCCATCAAAAGATCTTATTTTCCACTCATTGTCAGGAAAGCCTGTGAGCTGGTACCCACATCTGTGGGGCCACATATGCACCTCCACGTGGCATTGCTCCAGCTCCATGCTGAAAGGGACCCTGTTGAACCTCTGTGGAACAATATCCTAAGGATAGGTATTTTAGGTAGACAGACACTCAGCCGTAAGGCTGTTTGTCTCATTTGAAAAACAGCCTCATCATTTTGCACATCAGGTGGCTACTCCTTGCTTCAGGGGCTTTGTGCAATGGGAGTACTTTCTATCTTCATCCTGCCAAGCTCTCCCATATATTAGCATTTCTGTGTGGAGTGATTGACTTGTTAAGAGATTAAATTTCTGTAGGCATCACAACAAAGACAGACGTCCATCAAGTTTGTTCGAAATTAGTGATCTCCTTTCATTCAAATTTAATCAGAAGTGAAGTTTAACTTGCATTTGTGAAGGATAAGGCAGTCTGATATGGCTTTATGGTTACAAAAAACATGCAATGATTTTGATACTGGAGCCAAAAGGATGTCATCAGACAGGAAGAAAATTGTCTCCCTGGTAATATCTAAAATACTTTCAAAACCAAGTGGCTTGAACTGATGCTTTCCCAGCTCTTGAAGGGCATAATAAATTCTCTAATGTATTGGAAATTATATCTAAATATAATCAGCAAAAGAACTAGTACAGACTTTTTCCAGAGGAGACCTTGAAATTCTGCCCTGTTGTTCAGATATCTTTGTTACACTTTCATCCTCTTAATTAATTATTTAGCACAATTATTCCTTCTTGCCCTCCATGTAAGTAAGTAGGTGACTTAGTTATATCCAAAATCACAGTCTGATGCAGTTTGCTGATCACAAAAGTCACTGTTAGCTTGTATTTGTAAGTGTAGAATTACATGCAGACATATTTGCTCATATAATACAGCTGATAAATTATCTTTCACTTTAAAAAAAAAAAATAACTGGGTACTTTACCCTTCACATGCCATTACGTTAAATACATGCTGAATGCAAAAAGGAGCAGAGAAATTTAAATAGCATTTATGGATTTAATAAGTGTATATGTTTTTGTGTGTGTGTGTGCGCGCGCTTCTGTGTGGGTATAAAAAGCACTTTTTTTTTCCCAATTGCCAAAATTTACTGCAATTAAAAATTTAAAGTATTAAAATGAAACAAAAGTAAAATAATAGTTATTTTCTTTCAGAAATAACTGGGGGGAAATTACTTCTAAATTTATGTGAGATACCATAAACTCTCCAAAATACTTACATGTATAAAATGTAACCACAAAACCATCCTTAAATAGCTTTTTGATTCCTAATGCCTCATATGATTTGAGGCCTGGCTTCAGGCCAGTCATCTAATTGCAAATACTCCTAGGGACTTCCCTGGGTTTTGGACAAATTAACACACTTCAATACAAGAAAGAAAGGTCTTGGGCTTTGGCACTCACTCTGCACCATACCAGTGTGAGACAACAGACCTAAGACTAGTATTGGTCTGCTTTCTTCTGCCTACAGTATGAAAGCTGGTATGAAGGAAAGTAAGACCATGTTAGCTGTCTCCAAGTTTTTTGGGGCACTTTGAATCGTGTGCAGTAGCAACTGAATAGCACCCTAAAATGTCAATAAGCTTTTCACTAGAAGAAACTGAATCTTCTTTAAACATATTCTTTGCCATCAACAAAGTAAAATTTTTCAAAATCTAGTTAGGGAAATGCAGCACATTTCAGAAACTGTGGATGATTCGAACAAATGTTCAAAGCCTTTTGAAAATCATAGTCCTGCACTTGGATCCAGATGTATGGAATCTTGCTCTTTCGCAAAAGGGAGTGAAATTAATCAAGCTGAGATATTTTGGGAAAACTTAAGCAAGGAAGAAATTTGTTTAGTTGTGAATTATGCTTCTGAAAAAAATCATACATCTCTGCGAAAATTACTAGGCCATTTTTAAGTGAATGGTACAAAAGCAACTAGAAATTCAGTCTGGTCTGTTTTATGGATTTAATTACTCTTTTAAATAGTTTCTTTTTAGTGGTTTTAATAATTTCCAAATTTTGAAAAGGAATTACTATATGCTTAGAATATTTTTTCTTCTTTTCTTAAATCAGTATTTTCCATTCGCAGTGTTCCTTTCCCTCTGCTGTGTACAGAGACATTTCTGAATGACATAAAGCAGATGAACTCAGCAGGCTGTTCCTATGTCTCTAGAAAAAAACAAAAACAAAAGGCCAAAATAGAGAAAAAAAATTATTTCAAACTGTTTTTAAAGGAAACAAAGCTCTTGGCAAGAATTTATGTAATGTGTCTAGGGAAGGCCTCTCAAGATTACCAAGCAACCCTTGCTGCTTCTGCTAATCTAGTATTAACCTCTGCCTTTTTGGTGAGATTTTTTCTGATTCTGTGAACAAAGCACTGAGATTTTAATGAAGGCCACTGCCCTCTTGAAGGTGATTTCACAGACTATGACAGCCTTGGTGTTTATAAAATTGGAGGGAGCTAACAGATAAAGATTAAAACACAGTTACTGCTTTGGAAAATGTACTCTTTACTCAGCGTACCAAATTTTTCAGTAGGAAATTTTTACTTGCTACAGCTACCACTAATATTTTCTCTTCAGCTCAGTTTTTGTTTCATTTTTTTCCACAGTGTTTCCAGCGATGTTCTAAACTATTATTTTTATGACAGCTGAATGACATCTAAGAAAAATTAGTTAGCACTACAACCTTTGAAAATACACTGATTTTTTTCAATGCATCTTTCACCTCCATTCTCCCCAAAGCAGTGTTTGGAACTCTAGGCCACTTCTGAGCTGGGCAAAAGATAAAATTGGCAGGAAATGTTGTAGACAGCTTTGTGATCACTTTGACAAAAGACGGAGTATGATTTGGGAGTCAGTGTGCTAACTGGTTCCAGATGTTTGCATTGTATTGTTTTCTAAGAACCGGTGTGCAGCTGTGCATGACATCCCTGTTTCCCTGCTCCTACTGTTGTCATTCTGTCTCTACATCAATCTGTCCTTATTTTCTGGTGATAGTTAGGAGAGACAAATTGATAGATACAGCAAAACAAAAGATAGCATACAAAACACAGGAATAACTATATAAGGGTTTAAGAGAAGTATTGGTTTAAATTACTGTGTCAAATGTGAAGGTAATGATAAGCTGTCCTGCTCATAGCTTCAGATGCATGTCACTGTTTTTCTGGTTTAGGTGCTGTGGATACAGGCATTAGAAAAGCCGTTAATTCAGGTTATTAAGTAATTTTGCTCTAGAACCTTTGCCATCCAGTATACAGGGCTTAGTATGAACGACAAAGAAATCTTTGGATATGCTTCAACTTGTACTGGCAGCGCCATCCTGAACTGTAGTACCATTTCACTGTACTAAAAAAGCACAGTGCCTGTATCAAAGTTTCTAGGGATGCTCTCTGAAGATTATGAGCTGTTTGTTTGTTAGTGGTTGTTACAGCCAATACCCCATCCTGCAGCATTTCTACATGGAGCTCTGCTTATGGGAAGAGGAGTCAATGCTCATGTGCTTGGAATGAATTATAGCTTCCCAAGCTCAAATGGGAATGAATTAGTTGTCTGCTACATGTGATGTAGGTGGCATGTAATGTATATGTAGTGCACAGCATAAGGAAACTTAGCACAATTATCTCCCTATTCAGAGTATTGTCATTGTATAAATAGCTTAAGAGGGTGAATGGTAGCTTTTTTAAAATAGGGAACATATAAGCTGGTTGTCTTATGCCTGTGTCAGATTGCCTGTCAGTGCTAGCTACAAATGCTCTTGATCCTTTGCTGCCCTGAACACAAATGACCTGCACAGTGTGAAACATCCTGCAGCTTCCCAGTCACTCAAGACAATCAAGTTCCTCTTCACAGAAACCTAATTTCTGACATGACTGGTAGGTTTTTTCCAGGCTGCTAAGTTTTCTCACCCTTTCTGCCCGACTCACCCAGCACATCCTGTTACAGTGGACTATCCCATCTGCAATCCTCTGCACCCACATCCTCCGGTTCTTCTAAACCTTCATGCACTCTTGCACGTGTTTTTCTGTTTATTTACCTTCCCAAACTCAGAACTCAACACAAGTGAACAGAGAAGCAAAAGGGTGGTTTAGAAGAACAGAAGACCACAAAAGCATCAAGAATAAGCCGTGCTCTTGCTCAACACTGTTTCTGAAAAGAAACAAACATTGGGCTGCATGAACACCAGACTCCACCTTCCTTAGAAAGAAGCTACATGTTTTGCAGACAGAACCAGTGGAATTTACCGTTCATCTGTGTCAACTCAATCCTTTAAATGATTTCTTGTAAATAGATGATTTTAAAATGTTCTCTGCCGGCATAAGGCTCACTTGCCCTCACTCGCTTCTGTTATTTATTAATTACATTATCCGCAATAAGAAATCTAGGATCCACTACAGACTAAAATATCTGGAGCTTGTTTATAAATTGTGTTTGTTTCTGTCTGATGCACTGAGATAAACATCATCACCACCAGAGGAGGAGCCATCCTCAATGTAAACCTCAGCTCGAAGCTCTCAACCAAAGAACATCTTCAGAAATACCAGTGAAGTGGCTGCTATTTATTACTTGGATTTTTTTAAATTTATTTTCATTTTTAAAGGTAATTATGAGTATTCTCTTTACTCACTGTTGTTTGTACTGTATGGCAGAAACACCCAGCCAAGAAATGGCAGCAGGTTTTGTGTCTGGGTTTTTTTGGTTTGGTTTTTTTTTCAGATTTTGCTCTTTTCCTTTCATATTTCTGTAAGTCATTATCTTTTAAATCATTTGGAGGATAATCTTACTTTGGAATTAATGTCTTAAATATTTCTTTCTATGCCAGATTCATCAACTTTCAGGAAAAGCCAGTGCTTTGTTTATTTTGGTTTAAAGATGAACATTCAGTGGCATACAAAATACATGAATAAACATGCAAGAGTTTAAAAGAAGCGTTAGTTTTAGTTAAAATGTCAAAAGTGAAGATAATGGTGAGCTGTCCTCGTCATTGCTTCCAAGAAGTGTCACCACTTTCCCATCTTACACACTATGGAGACAGGTATTTATAAAGGCATATATGGTATGTTAGCAAGCAGTTCCCCACACATAATCTGCAGTTTTGAAAGCTTTGGGATGTGAATTAGTTCACTGTATAAGAAGCCTGGGATGGTACTGACAGTACCACCTGGAGCAGAGACCATTTTCTGCTCCCTGCAGCCTGAGGGGTTTGGGGGACCCTAACGAAGCAGCACCGGGATCTGAACAGAGATCATGCAATGTGCAGCTTTTTTTTCGCCTGACTGTTAATAGGGGAACTATTCACTTAATGTCGCTTCCATCTGAGGACTTTAACCTGTCATCGGTACAACGAACACCTGGCTGAGATATTTTTTTAAGTCGCTTAGGGGATAAGAGTTGAATATCTGGGTAATTCAGAGAAAATGACTAGATGATGATTGAAAAGTCTCTGAGCACAGACTTTTCCATCACTTTGTTTTTGTGTACACTTTTTGGTAATTTGCATACTGCTACAGTCACTTTAATTACGGATTCCAGTTACTTCTAAGCACCTTTCACATCAGAAAAACAAGTAGAAAATAGGAAAACAGTTATACAAATATAATTAAAATGTAAAGAATGCTTATGAGCGAGAGAAAGAAATAAAAACATGGACTCCATTTTAATTAAGTTGTGTACTTACTGTATCTGAGGACATTTCATTTGAGATTGAGTTGGCATGATTACAGAAGCATTGTATTCTAATTATTCAACCTGAAATGTCATTGTTGGTTCTTTTTGGTTCATCACTAAAAATACACATTTAAAGGAAAAAATAATCTAATTCCACTTCAGAAACGATATCGTCAGATACCAATGATATTGAAGAATACTGTTAGTATTGCAAATAATACTTCATAATTAATGTGGTACTCTTATTGCCTGAAATTGTACTGATGAAAGCCATGGCTGCAGTCATCCCAACCCCTCCTTCCTAGAAATAATCAGGTAAGAGCTGTTGTACCCTGACAGATCTCCCCAACACAGGAGCTGCTTGTGGTATGTGCCTGGAGAAGGATGCAAGGGCAGGAGGAACACACCGTAACAGCCAGAATCTTTTCCCAGCCTCATGTGGGCTATAAAGCAATTGCTGTGGCTACCTTCCTAGCCAGAGATGATGTCTTAGTTTTTAAAGTTTTCTTGGTAGATTTTTCTTATAACAAATATGTCCAGCAACCTTTGAACCCACTTTCATTCCTGGTGCCCACAAGAAACTCTGGCCACGTTGCACAGCTAAGTTGCAGATGTGGAGAGGTGTCTTCTTTTGTTGCCTCCAGAAAACGTTCCTATTTCTTTTTGATGACTCTCTGCATTTGTATCTGAAAAAAGGATGAATAATCATGCTGTACTCACTTTCACCATGCCACTCGGGATTTATCAATTCTTCACTGTAACCTCCTCAAGTCTGAAGACTTAGGGCTGTATTTAGAATGCTACTGAGGCATATCTTGCACGATAGCTGCTGTCATAACCTGGATTTTCTTTGTGGCCCTTTTAATTGGCTCCAGTTATGCAGTACTCTTTGAGATGCATGCAGCATTTAAGAAGTAAAGATTTACTCAGGGACACAGTAATATTTTCTGTTCCTTCTCTATTCTTTTTGTATTAATTCCTACTTACAGTGGTGTTCACATGGTGGTTGAACTGAGCAATAGAATGGTCATTATCTCAGATTTAGAGAGAGAGAGAGATACTTTTATGTCCAAAGCGTCTCAGTATTTCTCTTTGGCAGAAGCCTTATAACTATTGGGAGCTTGTTGCAGACATAGGGTGTGTGAAAGCATATTCACAGTAGTCAGATTAAAAGCCCTCTGAAATCAACAGGAAGGTTTCCACTGACTTAAATAAAAACTCTGGCAGGACTTAAGGTGCTGCCTGACCACCACTTAACCACAAGAAAACACCAGTGGATGGTTCACTTTTCCTGAAGACTAAGCACACAAAATAAACTTTCACTGTTAGAATAAAAACAGCTATTTCACAACTAAACAGCAATGCAGGCAGTTTTTCGTCTTAATACCAAATTCTTTCTCATCCTGTACTGTATTACTTATGTCCATGGCCCAAGTAGCGCAGAAAAGCCAATCATGTTCATGTTGTTTTTCTTTTTTCATGACCAAGATACCTCCAATCAATTTTGTGCTTTATTTTTATTTTTTAAATTATGAAAGTGTAAAGATTTCATGCAGTTACACTTTTCTGTGTATTCAATCTTTCTACCTCTCTTCTTCTCTCTCCCATACTTCCCTGGCCTTGCTTGTTTCTCTTTTCTATAGAACTACTGAATGGCACCCATTGCAGATCTAACTGTATGCCTCACAGTGCTCACTCATCCAAAGTCCCCAGAAGTGTCCACTACATGGAGCTTTCTCCCATGCCCTTCCTAATTCCACTATCAGAGCTTTTCCAGAAGTCAGGGAGGTCTGAAAAAGTGCAGAACAGAAGCTAAAACCAGAGGTAATTAAAAAAGAAAAGTATTTATACATGTATATGTAACCACATATCCAGAAAGAGAAAGAAATTAAAGTAACAATTACACTTTTAAAAGAGAATTCTTGTTGATATGTACATATGTTTCTAGGAATATCAGTTCTGAAGAAAGTCTGTATCTCAACAGAGAAATGTTAAGGAACAGCAAGCCAGCTTTGCTTCTGAACTATGACTGGTTTCTTGTAATAAGACTTTTACCAGAAATACATTTTAGTTGTTAAAAAAAAAAATACATTGCCCTTAAGAGCTGGACAGTCTGTAATACAGAACAAGAGTCTGTAACCAGTAAGTTCAAATCATGTTATGAAATATTGTAAAGGCAACATGGATTCTTCTATCTCCATTTTTTTGTGCATACAGTTGAAATGATTCACCTGTGTTTTGTTGAACCTTGTTTTGGTTGTTCCTAGGGCATGTATGTGTTTTGCTGTATTTCAGATAGCTGCTGTTTTTTTGCTATGTTATACAACTGCATAAGTGACTAAAAGTTTCTCTGAAATAATGCATTTTTTTTAACACTAGCAAGTAAAAGATAGTATTGTCTTGATGTTGAGAAACAATTTAAGAGCATCACTGATACTGCTTTCACATATTGATTTATTTAAAATCCTTTCTATAAATCAGGGGTGTTTTTATTGAATATCATGACTATGTTGCAGCAGTTCAAAAATGTCTACCAAACTGCACTACTAACTGCATGAACTGTTGTAACAATGGAAGGAAGCACATGACAACACAATCTTTCCTCAAGCATACTGCTGTGGCAGGTATTGGTGAAGATGCCAGAGGCAGAGGCCCTTGCAACACTGGCATGCAGATCTCATTCAGTGGTACCATATGCAACAGTAAATGTTATTCACTGTGAATACAAGAGAACTAATTGGGTTCAAAAGTACTGCTGGGAAAATTGCCCTGTCTTCAGGATGACAAGGTTATGCAGGTTTGTTAACATCAGCACAACCGTTGCTTAAATGAGGAATGAAGAAATAACTAGAAAATTTGTTGAACAACATCCCCATGCTTGTTCAGTCGAATAATTTAGACTGGCGTTGGAGCATCTGCACATAAATTCACCTGTTGCAAGTCTTCCCCATTGCATCACAGGAAGTTTTAAGATTTATTTCTGGGGGGAGGGAAAAGGTTTCCTCATTGATACTCATTACAGACTTTCTACTGCTCAGTGTCAAGTAAAACAGCAAACCACTGGACCAGAAAATCTGGTTATCTGGATTTCTAAAAGTGCCAAAGCATAATACAAAAAGTCTTCTTTAAAAAATAAAATAAAATAAAATAAAATAAAATAAAATAAAATTTATAATGCTCAACTAAGCGTAGCAAAATAACAGCTTGGTCTGGACTGGCTTGCAAAGAACATTTCTAACATGAAAGCCTTGGGTTGTCAGAGGCAATCAAGTGGGAGGCAAAGACTTCCCAGCACAGAGTAACAAGGCTGGAAGACCCCGTACTGGGTCATATACTCCAGTCTGAGGCACCTGTGCAGACCAGTTATCCTATTGCTTGAGGAGATATCCAAAGATGGGCATTTTCTGTGAGCTTTTCCTGGTGTCCTGACACAACTGTGATGTGCAACCCAGACCAGGAAGACCCATGCCTTGGTGGGAAACACATCATGTCATAGCATTGGTCTCACACTCGTGTAAATATAGCTGGTTTTCTAGTTGTCTTTGAATACCTTCCATTTCGAGGAAGGGAACCTGGCTGAGCTCCCTCTGCCTGGCTTACAGCCACGTGTCCTGACCTGCTGAGATGCTTGCCCCTGCCTGCAGCAAACAGGAATACCAACCATCATCTCCAGCAAAATAAAACACAGACTTGTTAAAACCCCTTAGAAGCCTGCACTTCTCTGAAAGTGTGGACCTGATCCAGTGCTCAGTACAGTCAGGGGGAGATAGATCAGCCTCTCCATGAAGAACAATCTCGTTAGCAGCTCTAATTTAGCAACCGGAGCTCTGTCTTTTTAATCACTTGGGGGTTCTGCTCTGTTCCTTCCCAAGCACAGAGCATTTCCGATTTGAAGAATTGCTTTCCCATAATTAAATGAAAAGGAGTTAGTTGCAGCCCTCTGCACAAATTACTACCCAGTGAATGCAGAATAATGCATTATAAGTAGTACTCTATTGTATTTATTGTACAGGTATTGATGTATGTTGGATTTGTTCTATTTTAGAGGCACTGCCATGGTAACTTGTCTTTCTTGACAAAGGCTTTATGTCAGAGCAGAAATGGAAGATGCAGAAACTGAACTTCGGTAGCCAGTGAGATGAAGGCTGCCAGCATTACCTTTACCAAAGCATCACTAGGAAACAAACTGGCATGTCCGTCTCTTGTCAAGTGTCCTGTTCACTGGGGAATCACTGACTGTGGGGCAAGAAAGGAGGCAAGGTGGCAGCTGGCACTGACTTTAATGTAAAACACAACACATCTGTGCTGGATTAGTTTCCAAGATGGCAGCTGCCCATAGATTTAATCACTGGCATGTTTTAAAGATAAAATAACATCACGGAAGGGTTACCTTGATCAGACAACCTTATTCAGTGCCATTGGTGATACGGCTGGAAAGATGAATGTAACACCAGGTGCACTTTGCTGCTTTTCACTACTACTGTTGTTCTCACTTTACTTTTTGGTTTTGGTTTTGTTTGCTACCATTTCAAGTTACTGCTACAGACTATTGATTTTAGGGTTTTGGGGCTGGCCCTGGTTCGGTGTCTTAGTCTGGCATGAGACTATCTAATCCCTTCCCAAGTCTTTTCTCAACGCAACTGCTTCCCTGAGCCCTACAGGTTTTGACCTCTGAAAAGCAAAACAACAGCAGAGTTTGATCCCTGGGCAGGGTCCCAGGAGACATCCTCATTGCTCATGACACAGCCCTTCCTCTCTGCTGGTCTGGGGTTTATGTCCTTGCCACCACCAGCTCTGCAGTTGTATACTGCTAATTGTGGTGAGACCCACATTAGGTGTGTTGGTGCCACAGACTTGAAATTAAAATTTTTCATGTCCATTGGCTGCATTTTGGATTTTCTTAAAGCTGACTTGGTCCAAAAAGAGCTGGCAGCTGAATTTGCCTTATGTACCATTCTGGATTGGGAAAGCCATCTTTGAACCCTGCCCTGAGTCACGTTCAGAAGTAGGTGTTTAGCAGCAAATCTAGCCTGAAAATAATCGCTAAGCAGCATGTATGATGGCGCAATAGGATTTTGCACGCCCTGGGAAAACAGCGTGACTTGTGGTATCAGTTTGACATTGCAGACTTCACTGATCCCTGCCTGGTTGTTTAGTATGGAATTCAGTGAGTTTGGTTGTACAACACAAGGCGAGCCTAAAGAGTGCTGGAACAGCTTGCAAAGCACCTAGCTCTTGCCAGAGTGATTAGTCCCCCACTGGTGAAAAAAACCCAACACCACTTACTGCCAATAACCGTTATTTTAACCAAGCAAAGTGCATATTTATTCAGTGGCCTCTGTGGTATTGGAGGCACTGTGTTTATTCTCCATCTGCTTTCCCTTATCCAACCCTCTTTAGATCCTGAGTTGCTATAAATGACTCGTGCTAATGACATTTGTCAACATAATTCCACAAATCATAAAGCAGTGCAAGAAAACCCCTTAAGCAGAAAGAGATACCCAGAGTTTGCAATGGGTTGTTTACAGGTACCTTCTTGTGTAACAGCTTGGAGGAACTTGAAGACAGACTGTGCCAAAACCCCCATGTTTGGGAATGAGGTAGGAGAGGGGAGCAGGGGATATGAGATCCATGTGTTTGCCTAATTTTGTATCCTAAAGACTTGCCGTTCCCGTCCGTGATTTTTCTTGAAATGTTAATTATAGATGGGGATGTCAGCAGTGCTGTTAATAGACTAACTTAGGTGCTGTAAAAAAATCACCTGATGAACAAAAAGCAGGTTTTATAACTAGTGATCATCTGCAGCAAAAGCAAAATGCACCAGTGGCTTGTGTGAAGAGCACAGGACTGCCTCTTTGTGCACCCTGCCCTGTGCTGCAGTGGGTTTGTCCATGCACCTGTGTGCTGGCTCACAAAATCGACTTCAGCAAGAGCAGTGGTGGGAATATGTGGGGCCAAGGAGGGTGCACCCAGAGCTGGCAAGGGCAAGGCACACAGGTGCAAATACTGCTGGTGCCATCCAGGGGGTCACCTGGATGAGGCGTGTGAGTGAAAGGTGATGTGACTGCGTGTGCCTCCAAGGACAAGTTTCTCCCCTTGTGAGCAGATTTAATTGATGCAATAAAACCAGGACAGGTACCTTGGTGTTTCAATCTCAATATCACTAAAGTTACTCCACTGGGTAATTGATCAGCTGCTGTGCCAGGGAGACATTAGACAGTGCCTCTCACAGAGAAAGTGAGTGGCTGGGGCCCGGGAGCTCATCCCCTGCTGGCACAGGACTGGGATCCAGCTGATTCTCTGCTACCAGATGCATGCTGGGGGCCAGGCAAGCAGCTGTGCAAGGCACCCAAAAAATAGCTCAAGATACAGGTCAAGACACAAGAGCAAGCCCAGTCGCCAGGCCTCTGCATGGCAGACAACATGGGGCCACCTAAGTGGCAATGAATGGCACCCCTCAGCCAGCAGGTCCACCCAAAATGGAGAGTGTACTCCTGAGGATATGTGCCATGGTCACGAGCACCAGCCTGTGCCAAGATGGGCAGCTCTGCAGCACTTGCAGCCATGCCACTTGCTGGCTGTGTGCTCTAATGCCAAGGTAATGCATGGAGATGGGAGTGTGGGCAGCTGTGTGGGGGGTATTGGTGATGAACAGGATGACAAGTGATTCCTGTCACGATGATTAACGCCTGTTCCCACTTGTCTAAGTCCAAGCCCATGCTAAGCCCTTTGCCTGCCTCGGTGAAGTGTGCTTTCTCCTTCTTGCTCTCCAGCGTCAGTCCCGGGATGCTCCAGAGGCTGCAGGAAAGAGCTGAGGAGGATTACAGGCTGCAGGCTGTCCACAGCCACAAGCACCCTGCTCACACTGGAGACAGGTCACGCCACCCCCACAAGCATCCCATAGGACTGCACCAACCCATTGCAGATGGACAATATGCTTATTGTCAGATTGGACACAGCATCTTTTAGCAAAGGGGAATCATGCCCATCACCTCCATCAGGAGTGGACATACAGAAAACCAGTCAATGCAGGCACTCAGGGACAAGAAACTTGCTGTTTGCCAGGACTCTCCCCAAAAGCCTCAGCCTGAGGGTCAAGGCTGAGCTCTCCCCTGTGGGGACACCCATTTTGCAGCTGGTCTATCCCTCACATACTGTGGGCTATGAGATGAGAGGGGAAACATTTGTTTCTGGGGGGGGTGAGACATGAGCATGCTGAGAAGACTTTCCCGCGTTGCTCCTCATTAGATACCATGGGCCTCTCGGCACTGCTTAGGGCAGGGGTCCTCAAACTGTTCAACCAGGGGGCCGGCGTGCTGATGCAGCGGCAGGCAGCCATCTGCGGCTGCTTGGTTGCCCCCCCAACCCCCGGCAGGAGGGGGCGGGGGGGTCTGTAAATACCGGGGGCCGGATTGAGGACCCTGGGGGGCTGTACTCAGCCCGCGGGCTGTAGTTTGAAGACCCCTGGCTTAGGGGCTGGAGACCACAAGTTCAGCTCTTGTCAGCTTTGCAGGCTGGGCTGGCTCCCTACCCACTTACAGGTTTTCTCTCCTCTCTATTGCATGGACGATAAATACTGCTCATCTACCCTCCCACATATTCATGGTATCTGCTGTCTCTGTAGTATCAGGGTACCAGATATTAAAGTACACTTACAGGTGTGAAAACCAACCAGCAAGAAACTCCTCTGAGGGTGAAGTTGATCACCTCTGCCAAATCAAAAATCTCTGCCCTCATAATGCCTGCTGGGGAAGAAAAAAGTTTCAATTTAAATGTTACCCAAGATCAGGGCTGGTAGCACTGGCTAGAAGGGCATACAAAAAGATGCCCTAGAGAGGAGATTTTTTACCCTTTGGCCAGCTATCACAAACCAGTTGTAAATTGGTTTCAGACTGTGAACAAGAAGGTGCTAAATGCCTTGCCATTCCTGTTGCAGCCCCAACTTTACAGAGAAGGACTTGGCTTACCCTGGGCAGGAGCCTGCCCTGGGACTTACCTATGTTAATATTCCCACTCTCCACTAATCGATAAATTACTTTTTCATTCCAAACAATTTCTAACTGAGCTAGCTGACAAAAAGAGATTAATTAAACCTGGAGCTGGCTCTGCCCCGTGCTGTGACACAGTGAACAGCACTATCAGGTTTTATAGTTTTTATGTATTCAAATGAACTGTTTAAAAAAAAAAAAGAAAAAGAAAAAGAAAAAAAATGAAGATAATAGAGTGCAGATCTGGACCTTCCATAAGACTAGCACTCATTGTATCATAACAGAGCACTACTAGGCCTAGAAACTTCTCTATCAGAAGTGCTCAAAATATGTGTATATAATTTAACAAGTGTCTGTTTTATTTGTCTTCAAGGTCAGACACTACACATCTAATATTTACATCCCATTTTAAACAAGGGTTTTCTCACTTACTCTGTGATCTTCTCCTGTCCATCTCGTCTTTCCTTGCAAAATATTTAATACAGACTGCCGCCAGAAAAAGCAAAAGCTTTTTTGAGTGTCATTAATCCCTGATCTAGGTTGAGTTTTAGCTCAAATCATTTGTGATGATTGTGAAAATTTGTGATGGTACATATTTTTGCATGATGTGACTATCAGCTCAAGAAGGTAAAGCAACTGTTTTTCCCACACCTCTCTTGTTCTGCTTATGGTCTTTTTTGTTAGTATTCTTCATTGTATCACTGATAAAAATAGACCCAAGCCCTAAAATCTTCAACTCTCAAAAGGCAGGAGTTGCTGAAGGAACTCCATGCTTGTTGTGCAGATAAAACTATCCTCAAGCATTCAAAGCACAGGGCCCTTAGCATAGAAATGAGTTGGGTGATTCTTCAGGTGATTACTTCAAATATTTTTCTTTCTTGCATGAAGTCTTGCCTGTCAGAACCTATGGTTTATGAAAAGTGTTAATAAGCTGCTTTGGTAAGATAACCTGTGAGCTGCTTTAGTAGAGTCAAGCCTGACCTTGTCCTAATGACTTCCAATTTTTTTTTCATCCTTTCTAGGGCCATCATTCTTCTTTGTAACATAAATTTTCTCACTGATTTAAAAATAAATTATTATGGCTATTAAAAACACTAACGGGAGTAATCAATGAGCACTGTGAATCACTTTTAAAATAATACAGTGATCAAGATGATTGATACTCCAGTTATATGAAGCATTTAGTGCAAAGACTTCTTCATCATTAAATCAATTGAGTAAGTTTGTTGAGCCTCACCAGAAGCAGGCACAGGACTTGTGTTGCGTATCCCTTCCTGGCCTGTTAGGTATTTCACAGCTCTCTGTGGGTTTTATGCAGAAAGAACATGCAGGATGTGCCGACAGGTCTTTGGCTGCTGCAAGGCTGTCACTGAGCAGCAAATAGGAGTGTGCTTGGCTGGTTGTGCACCTTGTGGCAGAAACCAGTGACCTTAAACAAGCTACCAAGTCTGACACATTTTGGAGCATCAGGAAGCTCATCAGCCTCATTAACAGGTCTTCTGAAAGCCCCCTGCACAGCCTTTACCCTGAAAGTTGCAGTGAACAGAAGGCAATAAAAATGGCACCAGTCATTACTTTTTAAGTTGGGCCTCTGCTCTGTGACATGGTGCACGCTGCTGGGTTGCATGCACCCAGGTGGGCAAGGCAGGGAAATACACAAAAACTCTTGCTCCCTCCACCACAGATGAGCAAGGGTATCAACGTATCAACACCTCCTGCCTGCCCAAGGGCACAGGGAAGTTTGGGATGAGCTGGGAAGAAGCTATGGGAGGTGGGAGGGATGCTGGGGAGAGGAAGCTCAAGCTGTACTCTTAGGGTGGGGGGGGAGTGCTGCACTGCACAGGAGAGGAACAACCAACATGCCCTGTTGCAATGCTGCAAAAATGCAGAGTGTGCAAGGGCCCTGCTAGCTCATCTGGCTTCATATCTCATGACACAAAGCAGCCATGACAAATGGCAATGTCCAGTCCCTGCTGCTGCTATGTGCTCCTGGCTTTAAAAATCCCTGGGGAAAAGGATGGTAGGGATGGCGTGCAGGCTGTTACGCCCCTGCTGCTGGGACCACAGGGCAGTGGGTACAGGAGCTTGGCGCTCGGAGTTTCTGCAGGTCTCACTGCTGCCAGACTGTATTGCAATCAGTTGTCTGCAGTGAGGTGTTTCATTTCAGGATGGCAATGCAACCCACCGGTCTGGAAGGCATACAGATTCATGAAAGCAGGTAAGGCAGTTTTCAGTCACTGGATGAACAGGAACTGCTGACAAACCTTTTCATTGTGGTTCCAGGATTTTCATAGCTTTGGACAAACTTCATCCTGAGGCTTCTTCTCGGTGGATTGTTTTCCTTTGACCTTTTGAATGCTTGTAGCCAGCTTGTCTAATCTCAGAGAAGTCTCTTGGCAGAAGGAAGCAGACACAGTCATAAAGTGGCTCCCATATTGTTTTACTCAAACCTTGAACAGCTTGGTTTAGATCAATAGCTTGTGGAGAGATCTTTAATCAAGTTGCTGAACCTTCCTTTGGATGCCTAAGTACTCTGCATTCTGAATCTTAATTATGTTCTTCAAGGACTTGGATTTAATGGTATATTTGTTCACAATATATTCATTCTAGTTATTCATGAGTTAAAAAGAACAAACTACATTTTTAATGGGGCTGTGATTTGAGGAACACTTAGCAAAAGCCAGAAAATATCTGAAGGTCTGTTTCTGCTAGAAGATAAACAGGTATTTGCTAAGATAGCTTCCCAAATGAACAAGCATTCAAATAGGATCTTCATTTGGAAAACAAAGAATAAAAAAAGACTGTCATCACATTCAGATTGGATAACCCTCTGCCCTTTTACTACGGGTCTTCTCTTTCATCAACTATGAGCTCAGTGACCTGCTTTTTATTCAGAGTTTTAGAGTACAAATATGTCATGTTTGTAAGCATACTGAACTGTTCCTTAAGTTCATCCTTTTCAAAAAGAAAGGAGTTTAAAAAGGCATACAAACAAAAGAAATTAGCACACAATACTTCATGAAATTTTTATGTTTTTTAAAGCAATAATTTTACCTTTCTTTTGGATGACATTGTTTATTGTAAGACATCATTTTTATTAAATACACTGCAATACAAGAGACTTTCCATGTCATGTTGAGAGAAGCTGGTCACATGATTCACAAACAAAACTTTTAACACTGATACCTAGGCATCACTTTGAAATCAGCCAAGATGCAATGAAAGTTCTAAAGCAATGACTTGTTATAACAAACTGCAAAACAAGAACCACTAAATATTTCCACAGAGACATCACATTAGAAAAAAAAAGAAAAACAAAAAAGAAAGGAGAAAGATAGTTCTACACACCAGGTCACATTTTGGTGACAATATAAAGATTTATATTTATATGTAGATATCTTCCTCTTTACCTTAAGTGACAAAGAGAGCGATATCTAGAAATATATATATACGTAAAATATAGGTGGAAAGCAGGGCTGGGACAAATATTTAATTAATTTATTCTCTCTCTATTAGTGATTCAATTAAACATCAATGTTGAATTAAATTACTTCTATATAAAACATTCTTAGCTGCTTTTCTTTAAGTTACAGAAAGGTACATAGAAGCTGTGAGATACAGGCCTCCGAAAAGATTCGATTTCATCTCTGTTTTTGCACATATTCCAATCAAATGGCCTCACTACTAGCAGCTTCTATTGTCCTTGCCCAAAGGAGTCAGTTTTTATAAAATACCAGCCAGTCATCACCCAAAACCTTCTACAAGCAAACAAAAAACCCCCACAGACCTGGTCTAGAATGCATAGACGGAAAAATAACACACCCATCATTTCCCACTTCTTCTCCTGAGATGTATGTTTAAAAGATGGCAAAATAGTCACTTGGTTGTTATTGTGAAATTCACAGTGTTTTCCCTGCAACATGTAGATATTTTTTTTCTTCATACTTGTGATTAATGTAGCACACCCCCCACCCCACCCAAATAAAGGTGTTTTAACTAAGGCTCTAAAGGACCTTTTGATTCAAAGCAGCAGTGGTTCATCCCAGCCCTCACAACAAGAAAATACAACTTCCTGTGCTATCAAAACCTCCATCTCTGATTAGAAGCCCCAGCCTATTCCCCAGCCCCTCCCTACTCCCTTCCCTCACATTTTATAGCAGTATTTGAAATCCAGTTACAGGCTGCAACAACTCAGACACAGACTTGTTCTAACACATATGCATTATACCTTAGTCATCCAGTGACCTAACAATTCTATTGGGTTATTCAATTCATTTTTAAAGTGTTTTGTAAAAGTCTACATCAACCACAACAACAACAAAAAAAATCTCTCAGAAAGGTGGGGAAGAGTACAGAGAGGGAAAGGGAGGAAAGAAAAAAGAAAAGAAGGAAAGAAGGAGAAAAGTAAAGAACAGAAAAGGGAAAGAAGGAAACTGTTACAGAAATAGCATGAAAAAACAAACAAAAAAAGGCAGTTACTTATTTAACTGTAGACAATATATAGAGATACTGGTTTACAAATCAAAATGTATGAAGTCCTTTTAGAAGGGTACACTCCATCATGCATCATGGGTTGCTGCTGCTTTGTAAGTGTCTGTTCTCCATGGCCAGTTCTGGGTTCTGCAGCTCTATTGAGAGTGAAGGACAAAGCGTGGCGAATGCTGCTATTATTACTGCTGAATTTTGGCATTCTCGTTGTCCTACAAGTCGTGTTGCAGTCTGAATAGTCCAGCACATTCTTGGAATTATTTTGTTACTGCAGACGAGTATAAAATGCTAATGGAGTTGCACTGTTATTCTAGGACAATAAAACAACAATAGCACAAACCCAGGAATGACAGTAAACCAAACCCTTTTCCAAGCTTGGAACCCTGTCTGTTCATTTCATTGTAAGAAATCAACAAGTGAGATGGGAACGGAAGAAATGTTTTTATGCAATCATTGGGGCAAGAAAAGTGCTTGTTGTTGTATCTCTGGCATTCTAGCACTGCCTCTGCTGCACACCAGTTAAAAAGTTGAATCTTACAAACATAGAAAAAGAAATATCAAAAGAAAAAAATATTTTGGTTACTCAGCAGACTTTATCAATTTATTAGTAGCACTCTAATCATAATTTGTAATAATGTAGGTGTATGTAAATTTATACATATACACACAGCCCATACATAATGTGCATGCATGTCTGCACATATATAAATAAAATACAACATAGGCATACATGTATATGCTCTGTGTGTGTATATATGCCATATGCAAACACACATATATAATATATATTATATATCTGATCAGTTCATAGCTTCACAGTCCATAAACTTTTTAAATGAGCCTGATTGTCATATTTACTCAGTGTACACGACCTAGCTGACAGTGCAAGCATGATGAATATGCACATATACTCACCCTTCACTGTGATTTGAACATATTTCTTCCTCTTCTCTGATCATTCTGCTACACTTAGCCGCCTTTTAATAAACAAACACAAACTATGTATAGTTACAGTTTATAGCTTGTCTACTGTGATTACACATTTTATGCACTATCAAGAACATTAATGATATAGGTCAAGGTTATCCATACCGGTGGCTCTGTAGAACATTTGGTCCTTTAGAAGTTTAACATACTGCTATGTTATTGCACAATGCATTGTAACACTATTTATTCTCTGAAATGACTCTAATAGTCTCACTAGTAAATCAAAAAGAAGATGCCACTAAGCACATTTTCAGGGTTTTGTGGGTTTTTTTTTTGGTATACATTCTTTCAGTGCTTACAAAACCCACCTGTTTGCTTTCAGGCTGGAGCCTGCTTTCCAGTAGTAGAAGCATCTCAGATGCCTTTTTCTTCAGCTCATAAGAAACTACAACAGAATACAGCAGGCAGAAACTCAGCACCCCCCTCCATCACCTGCAGCCTCCTCCCATTGCACAGTAAGAGCGGACTCTGACACCTTTCTTTTCCACCACTGTTGTTTCAAAAATCAATTTCAAATTCCTTTAAAACACAACATTCAGGTTCTCAAGAGAATGGGTTTCACTGGATGCTCAGTCTTTATCTAGCTTTCTGTGTGAACTTCCAAGACAGTCTAGATAAAATCTTAAGGCCTATTTTGTAGGAATCTTCCTCTGGCTTTTTGTGTGTTCCCAGTTCAGTAGCGGTTAAGAAATAACATCTAGTTTATTAAAGAAATACTGAGTATGGCTTTATAGTTACACTGTCATGTTTATTTGTAATGCTGCCTTTTCAATGACATTGAGAAGGGTAAAACTTCATCAGTGTCCAGTGAACTGTTTTCTTTTGAAAATATTCAGAATCTTTATAAGCTAGCTCTAAAAGCTTCTGAAGGAAAAACTTAAAGTGCCTCAATAAATAATATATGCCAGCAAATTATATGTTAAATGTGCTATGGGAACACTTACAAAAATAAAACGCTTAATTTATTAAATAAAATATCCCCAACACAAAGATGAAGGATTATTTTGATCTGGCTCATATCAATAAGAAATAACAAAAAGAGAAAACAGAAAGAAAGATCACTTTTTTGCAGTAACGCCCCCTCACAGAGGGAGGCAAAAGTCTTGAGGAATAGAATAGGTAAGGTAGGTTTTCATTGTAAGAATTCATATTAAAAATAATCCTAACTCTAAATTTGAAATCATCAACTTCCAGTTCGAAAAATAACAGGTATGCCCATGCAACTGTCATCAACACAGTGGCCATGCAAATGTTGTACACATACAATGCCAATCAAACCAAAAATGAGTCATTTAAGAAAGAGTGGATGGTGGTAATGACAGCACTAGTACCAATACAAACATGGTGCTGAGCTCAGGGTCTTTGCACTCTGAATAGTAAGCCATAACCTCAGAGTAATTTGTTTTCTCTAGAGATCTCTATCCCCTGCCATGGCTCAAACATAACTAGTGATCTTCGTGCTTTAGATTATTGATGTTATATCAGCCTATTGTATCTGTAACATTGTAAAGGCATTTTAACATGGCTAATGTCCTCCATTAGCCCCTTCTAATGAAAGAAAAGTTACATTGTTATGAGTTCGCTATGCCTACCAGGGTGTACTACAAGATGAGTGATAGTTTCTGCACAAAGGGCATTAATCGACTATGCACAGTTTTGCTTGCATGGTTCAGGAAAAAAAAAAAAGGATTGAGGAAGGAAGGAATATACTGCTGGACAAGCACAGTATATGATACACCTGTCTCAGCACCTATAGCTTGTCCTATCTTATCAAAATCCTTAATTTCAACATGTGAACCTGAAATTAATACCGTACATTAGTAAGCCTAGCTTCAGCCTTTATTAAAAAGACTAGCTGGAGAACATTTTTATACCAGTGGCATGACAGTATCCTACCAGAAGACAAAATCAGGGCATGTGTTTAGTTTATCATGTTGTAAAGTAATTGTGTGCAGTAAAAGCAGCATCTTTTCCCCTTTCACTTGTGTCTGGCAATAAAAAGTGCTGGCAAAGCACCTCCTTGAACAATCCCTTTAGTCCTCAGAAAGACTCTTCAGGGAAAGTGCTAAATCCCCTCTTGCCTTCGATCAAATCGTTTCAGTGTTTTTTTGTGGGGTTGGATGCCATCTGATCCCCTAGTTCCTCCAGATAGTGTATCACACAACACTGTCTTCTTTCCATCTGGCTTTATCTCCGCAAGGAACATGCTTCATGTAGAGAACACCAGTCTTCTTTTTCCACCCACATGCTGAAGCAAAAAATATTGAGGTGAATCCATAGAAACTCCCAGTAGCTGTACAGCAGAAATCACAAAGTTCGAGTCAAATATATTTTTCCCTTTTTTTCATCCACATCAAAGGCATGAATACAACAAGGCATTGTTAGTTGTGGTGGGCAAACTGAAGAGTCTGCTGATATAACAGATCGGGTATTTAAGGCCTTTGTCTATGCAGAGTTACAATAATGCAGAAGCCAAATTGATAAGAAAGACAGGAGAAAAGAAAAAAAAAATAGAAACAGAAAGAGAGATAGAGTGAGAGAGAGAAAGCAGATACATCTCAGTAATGTCTAAAAAGTCAATACTGTGTCTACAGATGGAGAAGTGCACATTGCTTGCCCTTTGAAAGCTTCTCCGCAACTTTGTCATTAATACTGTCAAAGTTAAGAACACATTTTAATGGAGTTCAGCGGCCGTTGAACACATTTCATCCCCACAGCCCACAAGAAGAAATGCTAGGAGACTTTAGCCTAAAATATCCAAGTAGACTGGAGATGCCTTGGCCAAGTTCTGGAGAAGGGAATGGATTTCTTTGATGTTGAGCCTCATGTGAGGTTCCCGTTGCCAACAGCCCAGCATCAAGTCATACACTTCCTTCGGGCATGTGCGAGGTCGCTGCAGGACTCGGCCCTGAGTGATGCACTCAATCACCTAGGAGAAATCACAAGGAAAGGATCAGCACAGCTGTATCAATGACGTGGGGGTCATCTATGGAAGGGTTAACTGCTAATTGCCACTGCAGCCTCACTGGTGGCAGTCACCCAGCCAGCTCTGCCAAGGGCTGCATTTCTAGGCAGACACACGAGCAGCCAAATGCGATCTGGAAAAATCACTGTAATGTAAGTTGTCAAGGAGCAAGAGGTTTACTGATGTTATGTTCACACATGCTGCCCCTTCCACTCATGAGAGAATGGTAGCCAGGAAGTAATCCTAAACCTCCTCCTTCTAACCACCTATCAATCTCACCTCACCTCGGAGGCAGGCCAAGTTTTCACCCTGCTCACACAGACTGTCAGTGCCTCTCCCTCCTTCCCTCCTTAAACTTATGAGTATCACTGTGGCTAGTGTCTGGAAAGGGTTACTTGTGACTGCCTGGAAATCAAGACATCTCCAGATTACTTCAATCTGCTCAATAATGGTTTTGGACAACCACTTTGCAACAATGACATGTATGATATGGAAATGAAATCGCCTGTTCAGGAGACAGCTAGGCTCCTCTCATTGCCTCATGGTCTTTCCCAATACCCAGAGCAGACTATCCTATACAAAGCAAAAAGCTAAATACCAACTGGTATAGTTCTGCTTGGACAACTCCATCCACACTGCGGAGAAAATGGTGAAAAGGAAGAAATTCAACCACAAAGTTCATGACAATACCATGAATACCTGCTATCGGGGGTGGGTTGGGGGTGGGTGGGGTTGCCTTTACTAAATAAATTTGTGGCTGTCCAGAGAAGATACACCAAGAGTTAATGTGCCAGCCTTCCCAAAGCAGTTTGAGAATGTATTACACACACCTCATTGTTTGAGAGCTGATACCATGGCTGTTTGCCGTAGGTAAAGATTTCCCATAACACAACCCCCAGGCTCCAGACATCGCTTTCTGTGGTGAACTTCCTGTACATGATACTCTCTGGAGGCATCCAACGAATGGGCAGCATGGTGTGACCCCCAACCTGAAAAAAAACAAATGAGTCAGAAATAATTTGTCCAGACCCTCACAAGGAAGAGTATCAAGGCATTAAACAAGGAGAATCCATAGCTCCTTTTTTTCCCACCTGATACCATTGACCCTGAGGAGCTCTTAAGAACTAGGGATTCATGGTCCAAACTTCTCTCCCTGCAACAACAGTCACTAACATGATAGGTTTCTCAAAAGAATCTCTAAATACATTATTTCTGAAGTGCAAACTCATCTTTAACATTTACTTGGCACACCCATGGAATAGAAAGGTCTATAAAATTATTAATTAATTTAGCCTACCAACCCACTTTAAATTAGCCCAGTTTTACTCTTCATTTTAACACTCAGTAAACTAAAAAAGATTCATTAAATGAAATCTGCATTGATGACTCTCCTAGAAATTCAGCGACATCAACTGAAATCCAAGAAGACACAGTGGTCTGGCTGCATGACACAGTATGACCAGGATCTGTATGCTAATTTTGAGTGAATTAAAGCAATGGCCTTTTCTGCTGATAATTTCCAAAGTTAATGCATCAAATTATTTTGTTCCACATTAACCACCCAGTCCTACACAGCTTTAAAAAATAATTCAGCCTTTTCATAATATTCTTTTGATAATAAAGAACTTGTAAGATATGGACCCCTATCCCAAATCAACTTACGTTGAATGGGGTCTTTCACTAAAGGAATGCCTTTCTGAAAGTCCCTTGGAACATTTTTTGTTTTCCCCAAAATGCTATACTTCCTCAAAAATAGGTTTCCTAGCATTACTTTAAATTAAAAAAATATATCTCTTATTTCCAGTTTCTAAACAATTTTTTGTTCCTGATACATCCCCTTCTGACTGGATAACATCAATAAAGAAATACTCTCAAGTACTTTTAAAATAGCGTAACTGCTGAGATACTGTGATATAGCTATACCCCGCAGCCACAAAGGGCAGCCCGAGGGAGCGCCCTCGAGCTGGAGTGCTGTGACCAGAGCCGACAAACAGGGCATGGTGTGGCAGCAGCACGGGGGGCACTGCTGCCAAGGAGGGGCATTCCACTGGCCGAGTGAGAGACCTGATGTACATATAACGCAGCAGCGGGCACTGCTCTGTGTCTACTGCACAGATCAGGGGCACTCATCCTACCCGACTCTCACAGCAGAATGGTGGGCGCTCGTCTCAGACCCAAGGCTGCAGCTCTGGCTGCAGGGTCTGCACCATCTACCCCAGTGGTGGCTGATGCCTCCACCCAGACAGAGCTGCTGAAGGCAGAGGCTCCAGTGCAGGCCTCGGGCTGCAGGACGTGCCCACACCTTTCTCCTGGGGCAGGGACAGGCAGCAGACCTGCCTGCAAAACCGTGCCCAGATGGAGGACCTCCTGCAGCAGGTGGCTGAGCTGCAGGAGGTGGCGAGAAGGCTGCGTAACATCAGGGAGGCTGAGAAGGAGTTGACAGCTGGTCCCAAGTGCAGTCTGCAGTGGACTCACAGCCCACAGCCAGGCAGTGAAAAACTCCCCCATGGCCACACACAGAAGGGACGGGGCCGATAATGCAGAAGAATGGAAGACTGTAACATCAAGGACCTGCAGGAGGAAGAGACTTCCCCCAGAGCCTGAGGTGCCCTTGCAGAAGTACTTTGCTGCTCGGCCAACTGAAAACAAGAGACCTGTCACATCAGGAAGGGTGCTGAAGCTGAGCAAGGCAGCCTGACCTGCCTGTTGTGTAACAACCAGCACAACTAAGAAAAAGCAAGGGTTGATAGTAGTAGGCAACTCTCTTCTCAGAGGTATGGAGGCTTCCACCTGCTGACCTGATGCACTGTGTAGTTTGACCTTGGCTGGATGCCAGTTGCCCACCAAAGCCACTCTGTAACTTCCCTCCTCAAGTGGTCAGGGGAGAGAAAATATAATTAAAAGCTCATGGGCTGAGATAAGGCCAGGGAGACATAACTCACCAATTACTGTCATGGGCAAAACAGACTTGACTTGGGGGAATTAGTTTAATTTATTACCATTCAGATCAGAGCAGGATAATGAGAAATAAACCCAAATCTTTTAACAACTTCCCGCTACCACTCCCTTCTTCCCAGGCTCATCATCACTCTCAAATTCTCTACCTCCTCCCCCTGAGCCATGCAGGGGGATGGGGAATGGGGGTTATGGTCAGTTCATCACATTCTGTCTCTGCAACTCCTTCCTCCTCACATGCTTCTGCTGCTCCAGCATGGGGTCCCCAGGAGACAGCTCTCCATTAACTAACTTCTCCAACATGAGTCCTTCCCACAGGCTGCAGTCCTTCACAGACTGCTCCCGCATGTGTGCCTTCCACGGGGTGCAGCCCTTCAGGCACAGGCTGCTCAAGTCTGGGTCCCCTGTGGGGTCACAAGTTCTGCCAGCAATCCTGCTTCAATGTGAGCTCTTCTCTCTGTGGGTTTGTAAGTCCCGCCAGCAAACCTGCATCAGCACAAGCTTCCCATGGGTCACAACCTCCTTTGGGCATCCACTTGCACCAGCATGGGGCCCTCCATGGGCTGCAGGTGGGTATCTGCTCCACCATTAACCTCCATGGGCTGCAGGAGCACAGCCTGCCTCACCGTGGGCTTCACCACTGGCTGCTGGGGAAACTCTGCTCTGGTGCCTGGAGCACCTCCTGCCCCTTCTTCAATGACATTGGTGTCTGCACAGTTGTTGCTGTCACACAGTCTCACTCTCTTCTGCTGCAATTGGTTTCACAGGTGCTCCTCCTACCCTCTGCCCCCCTTCTTAAATACATTATTCCAGAGGTGCTACCACCATCACTGATGGACTTGGCCTTGGCCAAGTGGCAGGTCCCTCTTGGAGCTGGCTGGCACTGGCTCTATTGAACATAGGAGAAGCTTCTAGCAGGTTCTCACAGAAGCCACTCTAGCTACCAAAACCTTGCCATGCAAACCAACTACATGCACTCTCTAGAGAGGTGTACTGCTTACCAGGGGCTTGTATCAGGGATCTCACCAAGAGACTACCAAGCCTCATACAGCTCACTGACTATTATCCACTGTTGTTGTTTCGTGTGGGCACCAATGATACAGCCAGGAGCAGTCTAAGGCGCACCAAAAATGATTACAGAGCTCTGGGAGTGGGAGTAAGAGACTCCGGAGCACAGGTTATTTTTCCTCAGTGCTCCCAGTCAAATGGAAGGTGCTTGAAAAGAGCAGCCAAACGTGGCAAATCAACAGCTGATTGCGGGACTGGTGCCACAGCCAGGGGTTTGGCTACTTAGACCATGGGACTCTCTCTGACAACCCTGGTCTGCTGGGGGTGATGGGGTCCACCCGACAGAGAAGGGGAAAAGCACCTTTGGTCACATGCCAAGCTGGTGAAGAGGGCTTTAAACTAGAGGTGCTGTGGGAGGGAAACCTCAGTCCATCCCACTCCGACCAGTTTGGTACCAGTGCCAGCATCAGATGCCCAGAGCCCGGAGAGGGATCACAGGGCAGCAGCAGAGCACCTGAAGAGCAGCACAAGGGGATTCCAGGCACTCCAGGCAGTTGAGACAGGTTCATTGGGGGCCCAACTTAAATGCCTCTGTGCAAACACATGTAGCTTGGGGAATAAACAGGAGTTAGAGATGTGCACACACCTGCAGGGGAATGGTCTTACTGGCATCACAGAGACATGGTGGGATGACTCTTATCACTGGAGTCTTGGGATGGAAGGACACAAGCTCTTTGGGAAGGACAGGCAGGGGAAAAGAGGAGGGGGTATCACTCTCTATGTCAGCAACCAGCTGGAGTGCATGGAGCTCCATCTGGGGATGATGAGGAGCTGACCAAGAATTTATGGGTGGATTAAAGGGAGGGCAGGGACATGTGACATTATAGTGAGGGTCTGCTACAGGCCACCTAACCAGAAAGAGTGAGTGGATGAAGCCCTCTATAGACACATAGGACCCTCCTCAACTTCACAAGCCCTGGTCCTCATGGGGGACTTCAACCAACCTGACATCTATTGGAGGGACAACACACCAGGGCCTAGGCAATCCAGAAGGTTCTTGGAATGTGTTGATGGTAACTTACTTCTCCAACTTCTAGAGGAGCCAACAAGGAGAATTGTCATGCTGGACCTTGTTGTCACCAACAAAGAGAGGCTGGTGTGGAAAGTGAAGCCTAAGGGCAGCCTTGGCTGGACTGACCATGAAATGGTGGCATTCAGATCCTTAGGGCAGCAAGGAGGGCATGCAGCAAGATCACTAACCTGAACTTCAGGAGTTTGGCCTCTTCAGGGATCTGTTTGGTAGAGTACCATGGGGTAGAGCCTGGGAGGGAAGAGGCATGCAAGAAAGCTGGTTGATATTCAAGGATCACCTCTTCCAAGCACAACAGCGATGCACCTCAGCAAAGATGAAGGTGGGCACAAACACCAGGAGGCCTGCATGGATAAACAAGGAGCTCCTGGACAAAATAAAACACAAGAAGGAAGCCTTACATGAGGTGGAAGTAAGGACAGGTAGCCTGGGAGGAATATAGAGAAACTGTCCAAGCAGACAGGATCAGGTTAGGAAAGCTAAAGCCTTGACAGAATTAAATCTGGCCAGGGACATCAAGGAGAATGAAAAAAGCTTTTATAGGTATGCCAGTGCTACAAGGAAGACTAGGGAAAATGTTGGCCCTCTCCAGAAGGAAACAGCAGACCTGGTTACCAGGGACAAGGAGAAGGCTGAGGTACTCAATGACTTTTTCACCTCTGTCTTCACCAGCAGGTGCTCCAGCCACACCATCCAAGTCACAGAAAGAAAAGGCAGGGACTGGGAAAAGGAAGGACTGCCTGCTGTAGGAGAAGATCAGGTTTGAGACTAAGGAACCTGAAGGTGCACTAGTCCATGGGACCTGAGGAGATGCGGGTCCTGAGGGAACTGGTGGATGAAGTGGCTAAGCCACTGTCCATCATGTTTGAGAAGTCATGGCAGTCCAGTGAAGTTCCCACAGACTAGAAAAGAGGAAATGTAACCCCCTTTTTTAAAAAGGGAAATAAGGAAGGCCCAGGGAACTACAGACTGGTCAGTCTCATCTCGGTGCCTGGCAAGATCATGGAGCAGATCCTCCTGGGAACTATGCAAAGGCACATGGAAAATAAAGACATGATTGGTGACAGCCAATGGGACTTCACTAAGGGCAAGTCATGCCTGACAAATTTGGTGGCCTTCTCTGATGGGGTTACAGCATTGACAGATCAGGGAAGAGCGACCGATGTCATCTACCTGGAATTCTGCAAAGCTTTTGACATTGTCCTGCACAACATCCTTGTCTTTAAACTGGAGGAGAGACATGGATTTGATGGGTGGACCAATTGGTGGATAAGGAATTAGCTGGATGGTTGCACTCAAAGAGTTGTGGTCAACACCTCAATGTCTTAGAGGAGACTGGTGAAGAGTGGTGTTCCACAGGGATCTCTACTGGGACCAGTGCTGTTTAACATCTTTGTCAGTGACATGGGGAGTGGGATCGGGTGCACCCTCAGCAAATTTGCCCATGACACCAAGCTGTATGGTGTGGTTGACACACTGGAGGGAAGGGATGCCATGCAGAGGGACCTTGAGAAGCTTGAGAGGTGAGCCTGAGCTAACGTCATGAAGTTCAACAAAGCCAAGTGCAAGGTCCTGCACCTTGGTCAGGGCAATCCGCAGTACCAATACAGGCTGGGTAGAGAATGGATTGGGAGCAGCCCTGAGGAGAAGGACCTGGGGGTGCTGGTGGGTGAAAAGCTCAACATGGCCCAACAATGTGCACTTGCAGCCCAGAAAGCCAACTGTATCCTGGGCTGCTTCAAAAGAAGCGTGGCCAGCAGGTCAAGGGAGGTGATTCTCCCCCTCTGCTCTGCTCTGGTGAGACTCCACCTGGAGTGCTGTGTTCAGCTCTGGGGCCCCCAACATAAGAAGGACATGGGCCTCTTGGAGTGAGTCCAGAGAAGGGCCACAAAGATGATCAGAGGGCTGGAGCAACCCTCAAACAAAGACAGCCTGAGACAGCTGGGTTTGTTCAGCCTAGAGAAAAGAAAACTCAGTGGAGACCTTATTGGAGCCCGCCAGTACCTAAAGGGAGGCTGCAAGAAAGCTGGAGCGGGACTTTTTACAAGGGTATGCAGTGATAGGACAAAGGGTAATAGTTTTAAACTGAAAGGGGGTAGATTTAGATCAGATATCAGGAAGAAATTCCTTACTGTGAGGGTGGTGAGACACAGGAAGAGGTTGTCTGGAGAAGCTGTGGATGCCCTATCCCTGGAAGCATTCAAGGCCAGGCTGGATGGGGCTTTGAGCAACCTGGGCTAGTGGAAGGTGTCCCTGCCCATGGCAGGGGGGTTGGAACTAGATGATCTTTAAGGTCCCTTCCAACCCAAACTATTCTGTGATTCTATGATATTCTGATTACTTTTACATTAAGACAGCTTTGAATATTTCCAAGGAAGTTAAAAAAAAAAAAAAAAAAAGAAAGCTTTTTTAAGGATATCTAACTTTTTATTAACTCTCATTTTCCTGTCTGAAAGTGTATTTAGTTATGAAACCACATTTGCACTGTCAATTCAAAATATCATTTCTCCTTGTGGGACTTTACATTCAAATAACACTGCCCTTGTTCTCTTGCTGAAACAGCAAATGGAAGGAAAATCCAACAGAAGCTCAGTCACGGTTCAAATTATTTCTGAATCGTGCAGAATATCAATTTCCAGCTATTTATCAGTAATTCAGCATTAGCGCAGCATATCAAAAACACAGCTACATCTGTGAGAGGTCAGCCGTGTTCCATGCATCACCACAAGTCAATGCTTGCTACTGGCTCCATCAAAACGGTGTCATGCTAAAACTTTCATAGACTTGGTCTATTACTAGGCTTTTCTTCTTCTCCCCTTACATGAAATGTCATGCAAGTAATGGAGGAGTATTTTTTGTCAGGATGCCAAATGAAAGGCAGGGCTCCCAGCTTCAGTCCCTGGCTACACTGTGGGTTTGCTTCTGACTCAATGCAGGTTTCTGTGCACAGGTTTCAGAGACATTGAAAACGGGACCCAGTTCCTGTGGCTTTCCAGCCAACTTAAAAACATACATGAGAGCACTCCATTGACAAAGAATGGATACACATTTTTAAGTGCTTTGATCAATTTGTCCCACTCATCTCTGTGTTGCAGTTTACTCTTCTGGCAGGCAGACTGGCTGTAAGTCTCTGTGCATCAGTATTTTCAGTCATCTTTGACCGAGAAGTCACTCAATGATGTGGGGAGTTTGAAGTAACACATGAACATGCTGCGATGCAGCCAGAGCTTCCATTTTGCAACTTATCATAACCTAAACTGACATGGCAACCAAACAGCTCCAAACCATGACTTTTACCCCCATCTTGAGAGGTATTTCATTAGAAAGTCAGAAATGTTAGTCCTTTAGAAACATGCAGTAACATACAGCCAGACAAAGGGCAAGTGCCATTAAAAGATTGTTAGTGATGAGAAGCTTTTGGTCTCATCAAATATTAAAATGGCTCTTAGATCTGCTCATCATATAGCCTCTGCTACTGGTTCTTTTCAGCAATTTCTTTGACTCATTCCTTAAAAATTTATGAAAGCTATAAACAATAAAATATGTGTCTTTTTTTTCTTGTTGTTATTTGTCACATCTTACACCAAGATATTTTGAAAAAGCAATTAAAATACCCCACCACACGCACTCCAAATCATCTTTTCTTATGGTTCCTTGCTGCAGAACTGCACTGGTTTTGTTGCAGGAATGAGTTTCCAATGTCATTCAGTAAAATGAATGACACACGTCTAGAGTGATGATGAGAAATTGCCACCAAATGATGGCTCTGTGACGAACTGATCTGTAACATCACAAATGTAGCTGCCTCTCTTTGCAGCAAATAGCATGACTGACTCATCAGTATTGACACCAAGAGTTCGATTTACAGATAAGCACTAGCCACAGGGGTCTTTGTTGTTCTTCCCACATCATCTTGCCTGAAGCTGTGTCCATTTCTGTCCCTGAAGGCAGAAGATTTTACTGGGTAGAGTACTTGCCCAGGACTGAGAAGTCCTGAGATCTCACTATTTCTATCATTGCCAATATCAATCATATTAGGCAAAGTTACTTCCAACACCCCATCACCTTTTTGACGGTAATATGTAATGCCTTAAAAAAGTATCAATAAAAGCATTATAAGGGCTGCTTTTCTTGCCAGACAGCATTGCAATGAAGACAGAATACCTATGCAACACTGAGCGTCACCTGTGCCAGGCTGAGCATCTACTCATGGTCGAAAAGCACCTTCAGTTTCAACTCAGATTTCAGTTCAGCCACATCACACGCACAGGTCAGGGCCTGGCCAAAGGCACTTTTTCTAAATGCACATTTCCTTCTCTGTTAATGATCAGTGGCTACAGTGCTCAGAAAAGCATTAAGGGCTGTGTTTGGTTTATGCTTAAAATGAAGCATATTTCAGAGCTTTCTCGAACTGAAGCCTATGGCTTGACACCACTGTTTGCAGGATGCCTGAAACAGATTGCCAGTCAGTTGTGAGCTTTATTTTCATTCTTTATTGGAGGAGTGTGGAGTCCAAGCACCCACAGTTATGCCATAATAGCAGTGAAGAGAGGTGGAGTGCTTTTTCCTGTTGTTGACAAACCCCCAGCAAGGCTATGGGGCATTTTCCAAGAAGGAACAATGAAAGAAAACATGACTACACTGATCAAACTTTAAAGGTATTCAGTGATTCAAAGGGATGCCCTCTGCATATGCTTTAATAAGAAACACAAGCATTACACAGCTTTCAGATATCATCAACATTCTGCAGCATAAAGTCCCTGCCATGCGTGCTGTGACTGCCGTGCTGCTTTCTACACATCATTTTTAAAACGGTTGTGTGTTAAGCAGACTACAGTTTGCAGGTAAATAACACATTTATATTTTAGTCTAGTTAAGGTTATGACAGGTCTAAAAGCAATAGTTTTAATATAATATGCTATCACTTTAAAATCCATACTGCAGCAAAATTGCTGCAAAAATGACCATTTAATGGATACAAATTAGCGTCTATTTTCTTGACACTTACCTGAAAGCAGCTGCATTTTTATTTAGAACTGCACTTCTACAGATCCTTTCTGCAACTTAAGTACACGCTTCGAAATGTCAGTTTACGAAAGCAAGCACTCCCTAACCCAGCTGTTGCCTTGTATTACATTCACTAGTTGCTTTTACTAGCAATATTGGGCTAGAACCTAAACCAGAAAGCCTGGTGAAAGTTTCTGCAATGCGAAAACTGTCCACCGGGTGGAGACTTCTACGCCAGAGCAGTGAACCAAGTTCTCCAAAGCAGCACTTCCAACAGGAAACCGCAATTTTTTCCAGGTATGAAATGTTGCACTTTCGATAATAGAATGTTATTCCACTTGTCACCACTTCCAGCTCTCATCTAAATTAATTTAGCACTTTGAAAGGTGCCAGGCAATGCAACCTGGAACATTGTTCTCATCTATTTGCAAATGTCAAGCTTCAATGATTGCTGTAGAAGCACCATGTCTTAGCCCTGAAGCAGGGCATCCAATTCTAGAGCTTGCTGAAGTTTGTACACTTTCTGGCTTCCTATGTTCTGTATCCTGCTTCACAGGCACTAGGAGATGGTGAGGCTTGTCTAATGCAGAAACTTTGTTTTTTAAGAAGGAAACCAGGCCTGTAGCGTGCAGTTCTGTGGAAGTAGATTTCTGTTGTCTGAGGGTCTGTAAACCCAGTTTTCCTGCACATTAATATTACTGCTATATAAAAGAGCCCTCAAATGCCTGTCATCAAGCTAAAGGCAGGGAATCACTACAGTTTGCCTATGCCAATTTAAAAAGCATCTGTTGATACCCTGCCCTGGACACTATTTTAACTTCTATTGCCCAGCTGCCATGGGAAGCTCTTTTCAAGAAAGCCTTGTCGCCCAATCTTCATGGGCAAATGGGTATGCTCTCCTACAAAGAACAAGCAAATGAAGCCTTGTGCTCCAGCTCGGAACAGGAGGCTGTGGGTGGAGCCAGAGGAAGCCAACCTACAGAGATATGTAAAGAAACAGGCTATATGTGGGGCTGCACAGATAAGATGCAAGCCTCAGGCTGGGAAAAGCACAAGAAATGATGTTGCTAAGATGACCATTCAACCAATTCACACCAGGCTTATACTTTACTCATTTGTACCATGAAGAGGGAGGGCTGAATAGATTGGCCGTACTTTTGCAATGCATGCCAGCTGCAACCCGGTCTTACCACAGCAGCACTGGGGGCTGTGGTGCTGAGGATATGATGGATGGCTCAGGGCTCCAGAGCCACACTGTATGGTGCTGTGGGGGCTGACCGAAGGGCAGGACAGGGACAGTCTTAACAAGACGCAATCTCTCCTCCTGCTAAATGCTGGTGGCCATATTTGGAGAGGCTCCAGCACTCCTGGAGAGGACTTCAAATCCAACCCCCAGCTTTTGCAGGCTTTGTATTACATAAGCCTTTTTTCATTTTTTTTAATTTTTATTTTTTAAATTTTTGGCTTTAAATAGTCAATTACTCTGAAGTAAAAAGCTTCATGAAGTAAAAAGCACAGCAACCAATTGCATAGCCTTGGAAAACACACTTCCTCATTTTTGTTCAGCGTTCCCAGGTTCCCACGATTCTCACTGAGTGACATTGCAAAATTTGTATATTCACTAGAGACTAGCGATGCTTTTTCTGCCAACAGGATAAAAGTAATCTTTTACTTGCGAGCCCAATAAACCTGAATGACTAATGCACGGATTTCAGCCCTGATCCTGCCCAATGCCCTGTCTGGCTTGACTGTTGCATCTCTCCAGAGCCCTGCTGATCTCAGACCATTTGCAGTTCAGGGTGGTATTCTTTGAAAGAAGTAACACAGTTCAGCATATGCTTCAATTAACTGTCACATGACAAATATATACTCAGTCTCTTTAACGCAAGTGGATCTTAGTTTGCCAAACTGGAACCAAGCTGTACCTTTTGATTCATTCGTTCACTCCCTTCTAAGAAAGCATCCCATGTACTTGTGGGATTAAAGCGTGTCAGGGTAGTTTTCATTATTTATGTTTTGGTTTTCTGACTTGTTTCCCCACCTCAGGATGATATAACTGCAAAGAAATGTTCTCCACAAAAATTTTCATGTCTTATTGCTAAAATTGAAAACCTCTCCCCTCTTGGTAAACATCTGCTCTTTTCCCCTCATAAAACATTGGAAAATGTTTCTCCCAGTGCAAGAAAAAAATCAGTAATTGTTATTTGCATTTCTTTAATGCCCTGGCCTTGCACATGAAGTCAATGTCTCCTCTTAAAGTATCATCAGCCCTGCCATGTCCACTTGCAGAAAAGCAATATATTATTTGCACAGTCATAACAAGCCATACCACTCCAGCATGAGGTTAGTGAATTATGAAATAAAGTAGGTTATTAGCCAATAGCTAAAGATGTGTCCTTTCATTTTCAGTTTTAACCCTGCTTTACTTCATTTGTATTCAAAAAGAGCTTATATCTAAAGTTCTTAATTAATTCTATCAGTGGTCTTGTCAGAAAACTGAAACAATGTCTAGAACAACATTTATTACACTGTAAATTATCTCTTCAGTGGTGCAACACCAGTTCAATATTGTGTGTCAACTTTGCGTCACTGGAGATACAATTCTTCTCATGAGTCTCCATGAAACCATGAACGGTATGAAAAGATTAAGACCGACCAATTACTCAGAGTTTCACATAACAAAAGAACCACATGACAACAGATGAAATTTCTAAATGGCAGATTCACAACAAACAAAAAGAGGCACCCCATCACACAATGTACAGTTGCTTGTGGAACTCACTGCCACAAGATGCTGCCAACCCCCAAGGCTTACTTGGGAACAAAAAGTGATTAAACACACTCATGGAGGATAAAATCTGACAAGGGTTATCAAGCACAGAGATGCCATTTTTGGCCCAGGAAGCGCCTGAGCTGAACAGAGCTGGAGGCTGTGAGTACTTGAGGGAAATATTAATATATGCTCAATCTGTTTTCTTAGTGTTCCGCAGGCAGTGGTTACTTGCAGTACTTGCAGTGACAGGATTCTGTAGTAGAGGGGCCTTTGGAGAAGCTATTCCTATGTTCCTATGAAGATGGGCCACACATTGCAATACACAGTCCCTACCAAACTTCTCAGTAATGCTTATGGAGGGCTAGAAACAATCCTGCCAAAAGGGTGGAATGAAGAGGAGATTCCACGTGGAAGAATTAGAATAGGTGAATGACCTAATGTATCTTACAATTTGGCATCTCCCAAAGACCTTTTCAAATGCTAAGTTGAAAGGATGTAGAAACCATATCTATTGTTGTGTTTTACACAACACGATATCATATTGGGTCAGCCAAATATAGAGGATAATTAATAAACTGTAGTAGTTACTGCATTACAGAGCACTTACTCTTCCAATAAAGGAAGATGAAGTGCCCTGGAGGTAAGATCAGATGAGTGCTATGAAGAAGGTCACATGATTCACATCACTGATTAAAAGAAATGTCCCCTATCAGAGGGACAGAAGGGAAGTTAACTGAGTAGAAATCTGCAGCACTGAAAAGTATATGGATTACAGCTCTTCAGTGCCCCAGGATGAAGTGTGTATGAATAAGAAAAAGAAGCCTATTCCTTTTAGATATAATTTAATTTACTTTACAATGAGAAAAAATCCTGGTGTTAAACAATAAATGATAATTTAAGTCCAAAGAACGGGGGTTATACTGTGGTAAATTGAAAGGAAAACCAGCTTGAACAGTGCATCTCAATGAATTCAGTAGACATCTAGATTCGTTCCTGAAGATGGGAATTCAGGACCTTGGTGAAGAAGCAGGGAGATGGGATTGCTATAAATCAGAGAAGACTTGGCACATTGAACCAGATGTCCTCTCCTTTCTAAAACAACTTGTATTCTTCTAATTTGCTATATCAAGTTATGCCATAGCATACAGTTACTGATAATCCAGCAGCACAACTTGCAATTTAGAATATTGAGCTCATGAGAAGTCCTGTGTTTTGCTTTGCAAAAAGTCATCACTATATCACTTGTACTCTACCACTGTTTCCACACCTGACAGTCTGCCGGATGTACCAGTGGATGAAGAGAGGCATCAGGTACTAGCAGACAAGCAGCTGGTCCAACTTAAGTTAAAAACCTCACAGGTTCTGGGGTGATCATGTAATGTGTTGCCAAGTCAACAGCAAAACAATGTTGCAATGAAAAATTAATGAACTACAGCTACTACATTTCTGATTTTCAAAGTAAACAGGTTACAAAATGTCAAGTTCCACTTTTATATTAATCTCAAGTAATCTGGGTTACCAAGGCCAAGGTTTTAAAAAAAACTTTCAACATGCATTGGAAAACTGGCCTCTACAGGTCTGTACCATAGTTGAAACCCTAACTTCTGTTTCCTTTTTTAAATAGGAGGTTTGAGGGGTAATGTGATGAAATGCTTAGCTGAACTGCAGGTGGTAGTTACTCGAGGGCAGACTCTGAAAGCCAAGCATCATACTGCCTAAGCCAGTTTGTGTTCACTAGAAAATCTTTACTCCTGATGTCAAGTCTGAAAGCTATTTCTCAACCACTAGAGATCACAACCTTTTCCCATATTTATTTTACTGAAAACCACATTTTTTTTCAAATTTACTGTAGGTTAACATAGCATGTCTGGCTCTATCGGTCACGTCAAATTACATCACAGGAGAAGAGGGGAGCAACAGAGCTTGGTTTGTAGCTTTACTTCTCCCTTGTGGGTCACAAAAGTGTTTCTATAATGTACACCGCATGGAAGCACGGTGTACAATTTTCAGTTGAAATGTCTCAGATGTTCCCGATCTTTGAATTCTGTTAGATAGCCTCTCCCCAATTTCCCTGGGTGGTTAATTTATCACATGGCTTACAAATACGAAGATTAACAAACTGCTACACATATGTGAGGCAACAAAATAAGTAGTTTTTAGTTTCACGAATCCTAAGAGTATGGGCAAATCTACTGAGTTCCCACATCTTTCCCACGAGTGAAAGAGGGTGTTTTGAACCACCAGTCCAAAAGGGAAATAGGTAAATCAACCATTTTACATCAGCTATTTTGGCTTGTTCACAGACTATCTGTATGATGCTGGCCAAGTCATGCCACATCAAATCTGTCAACTATTGACTGCCTGAAAAGAGTTCAGAGATGTACTCTCTCCAGACAGAAGCATCAAGAAGGCAGAACAAGGTTTCATTAATTCAAAGCAAGACCAGTAATCTTGCTGTTTCAGAGCATTAGCAATTGCTCTTTACTGTAAAGACTTACCTCTACTTGCCTAAAGAGCAAGGGAGATGCATGATCACAACCACAACCCTGATCTGTCTTCAGTGCCCACAGTGGGAATGTTCTACACTAACAGTGTCAACAGGCTAATCTGAATCTATGCAGATCAACAGCCATGTTGGCAGGGACCTGAAAGAGGCTAAATTATACTGGTCCTCAGCCAGATGCTAATAAACAGGCAATGGCAAACTGCTTGCACTCGTTTTACTTCTCTTCTGTGGTCTTGATGTGTCTCAGTTTCTCCGGGCCATAATTTGTTTACATAAACTGGAAAACACAAGAGAAAAGTTTCACTAAATAGAACAGAAAAAAATTCTTTGTTATTTTCTTTCCATTAATTCTAGTTTTTGTCTCCTCACTCTTACCATGACATCTTTCTATGAGTTGAAACAGGCATTTGCTCTGAAATGAGGCATCTGTCAAACAACACGCAATATGATCATTAAAAATACTAGTAACTGCTATTACCAAAGAAAAAGGGGAAAAAAATTACTCATTCCTATGGACTTTGCAAAATTCTAAATTGTTCTTATCAAATTCATATGTTGAATTATTCCAAGAGCAATGCTTAAACTATTGTTCTTGGACGCAAAAGCCAGAGTGTAGCCCAAGCAGTGATGAAATAATTTTATAGCTCTTGGCTGAATTTTTAGGCTGGAAGAATTTACACCAGCAGAGGGCTTGGAGGCACAAATTTGGGGTTTAGTTTTGCATTTGGTTTTGGGTTTTTTCCTTAGTTCTTTTCAGCCTGTCTCTATCCTTAGCGCTGTCATTTTCCATTTCGGAAACATTATATTGCATTGCGCATACAATGGCTCTTGGAATTCACATGACTGCATTTGTTTAACATGAACACTGAACTGTAAATTCCACCTGTGATGCTTAGGCATCTTTCTGCCTGCCTGTAAAATGAGGCAGCAAATCTCCTGACATGGAAGCATTTGCAGAGGGTTCCCATCTAGTGTGAAATGTCCCCTAAAATTTCCCTGGGTGGATCCCTTCCCTGATGGCAGGTCATCAGAGTGGAGGTCTGGCTTTCTGACATAAAGCCTGTTGAACCTGCTTGTTACTAGCTGATCCTGGGGAGCAGAGGAAGATCACAGAGATCTTTGAAAGGATTGAGGACTCTGCACCAGCATTGCTGCATTTCAGTTAAGGGCTCTCTGAAGTTTTAGCACATATGGATCTCCACACGACAGCACGGATTGTGCAATGTACTCCTCACATCCTTCACCAAATACTAGTGGTGTGTGGACAAAGAACAGGTGGGTGGGAAAGAAACTCACTACACCTGCTCTCCCTGCTTCTCCCTCACACCCTCTGCAGTGCCCCAAGGGTGCATTCTGGAAAATCTTCTACCTACTCCCAGGATGAAGCTACTCTGTACTGTAACCATGAGGCACGGAGGTGGTTCCTCCCTCATACATGCTCACCTTCCTCTCTGGATGAATAAGCAGCCTGTTAAGTACTGAGTCCTCTACTTGCTGCACTGTTGTAATACTACAGTTAATTCAAATTCAACACATAGACATAATTTTAGTTTCACTGCTCAAATATAAGTAGGATCTGCAGTAAAAATGAGAGCTCAAAGGTTAGACACCCTATTTTCTCAAAAACAGGCTGCAATTTTACACCCAAGTAGTTAGGACAGTAATTTCAGTTTTTGAGATCTCTATTGTTAAAAGTGCAGGTCAGCTGTACAATTGTCAATATAAATGCAGCATTCCCAGACTCCAGAGTTCTAGGAGATTCAAGGAGGTCCTGGAGACATTCAAAATAAGCCAAGCAGGAAATGAATGTCTCATATTTTTAAGACAACAGATTTCAATTTGTTTGGTGTTTTCCGAGATTGTCTACAGCTCCAGTGTTTAGAACAGTACAGGAATACTTTGGGCTAGGACTTCCAGATCAGTCTCTGAAAATATGGTACTAAAGCAAGTCATATTTCAACTAGGCTGGCACTGTTTTCTTGACCTATGCTTGTATAATGCCTAGGTCAATTAATTCCTGATCTGCATGAGGCTCCTACACAACCTTGCAATATATGTCATACATAATAACACTTTTTCTAGCCACTTGTAAAAACTTGCAAGTATGCTTGCCATAGCAGCTGCACTTTAACTTGAGGGTTAATGGGTTACGATACCCCTAATCTTGTTTGTGAGCCTTTCTACTTCAGAATATTTTTCATCTGCTTCAGATGAAAACTTCTGAAATATTGTTCCATAAAGGCTGCATTTCCTTTAAAGTCATGCTTCTTTATAATACTCTTTGGACATGCTTAGGATGATCCACACAGACTATTATCAAATGCACTCAATGATGTTCTTATTAAAATGTTATGTGCTTCAGGCCTTAGTATATAGCTTTCTTTGTTTTCTTGCCAGGCAAATCTATTATTCTTTCTATGTATTAGGCTGTCACCTTCACCTAACCCTGCATCCTGGCCTCTGTGGTTATTTCCGTTGAAAACATCCCTGGATCTTGTACCCATCAGAATAGTTTCATTTTATGGTTCACTGTGGCCGACAGGAAGGGGCTGGTTCTGAGGTTCCCATTAGCCTTGACCCTATACTTAGGCTGCAGCCCCATTTTATTTTCCTTTCCTCTCTGCCAGATAGGAATTCCCCTTCAAGACACTTCAGTCTTGCTAATAGGCTTTTGTTAACAAAAAGCAGATGCACCACCAAGTTCCCTCCTGAAAGGATCCTTCTCCTACCATAATAATTTTGAGTTTAGAAGCCCATGTATTGTGCAAGACCCATTCTGTATGAATGCTCCAGCCTCCCAGGATATCTGAAATAAGTGTTATACAAGTCTCCTGTTCATTTTATCAGTTGGCTTATTCCTAGTTAACACTGGCAAAGGAGTGTGCCTTGCTAGCATGGCAATTCCACGTGAATACTAATGTTTTAAATTAATGTCTTCCAAGTTGCTGAACTTTGTATTTGTTCGAGTTTATTTTGCTTTTCAATTCTTTTCAACAGTTTACATAGTTAACCCTGTATGAGTGATTGGGTGTTCTGATGCCGAGAACCACAAACTAGGTCGTGAAGGAACAGGATTAATGCAAGATCATGAAGACTCCACCACAAAAGGTTTCCCACTTAATTTTGACACATTACTTACATCTAGTTAAATAGGATAATATTTCTAGCATGACAGTAAATGTGCTGCA
Organism: Falco cherrug; assembly: GCF_023634085.1. Lineage (NCBI taxonomy): Eukaryota > Metazoa > Chordata > Aves > Falconiformes > Falconidae > Falco > Falco cherrug. Next base: position 43,971,396 of record NC_073720.1, on the reverse strand, counting down.
GTCAATTTGGTAAGGCTATTTAAGTCTTACTGAGATCTCACTGTTATGGTCAGTATGACACCTTTGCTGGAAAGCAATAGCTGGCTCTAGTTTTCTGTGAGAATTGTTGACCTAGAGAAATAGTCAAGTGGGAAGCAGCCATTTGAAACCCAAAATTAATGCTACATGTGATTTCTTTGCCTATGACTATGAAGTCATAATGAGTATCAGAGTGATCCAATACAGACTGTGCTTCTATCAGACAGGAATTAAGTCTAACAATTCCTGAGCAAAATTCAACCTGACTTCTTACTCTTTAAGGTCAGACATGACCATTCATGTCCTCCTGTGACCGGCCTGACACTATAGGCAGAAGGACGTTAACTGCCTCCAAGACCGTCTTGGCTCTAGAGAAAGCAGGGGAGGACTTTCTGTTAAATGAACCTAATATGGGTTACTGTCCCTGGTGGGCCCTTACTCAAATAAGGGCCTCTTTATGCTCAGCGGGAGCACATTAATGGATAAGTATCTACTAAACAAAGCAACAACTCAACAGCCTAGCTCTGGGGAATGAGGAAAGGAATCAACATGAATAACAACAGAAAAGAGGGTGTTGGGATGGTAGGAGCACAGAGGGTGAACAAGAGCTGGGAAAAAAGCAAAATGGTCACAACCATAGACCAGGGCATGCAGGAATGGATGACCAGTCAGCCTTCCATCTATTGCAAAACGTCTCCAACAAGCAAGCACGCAAGCAGTCATCAGTGAGCACTATGTCCAACGTAACTGTCTTTCTTACTGCACAGTCCCCTTATGGATAGGCTGAAGTCTGGAAAGACTCTTTCAGCCTCAATCTTGCATGCGCCTTTCAGTTATTTCAGTAAATACTCAGTAACATTAACAGCCTCCTGCATAATATGACCTGTGGTCAAAACACTGCCAAGTTACAAGAAGCCTCAACCCTTTTCTGCTTCAGCGAAAGGAATGCAATATTCAGAATGAACACTGTTGAAAAGACCACTATATAAGAATAATAAATACCATTTCACCTCTCTAGCACATAGGGCACAGAAACTGCAGTGTCCTTGTTCATTTGGTTTTCCTCCATGACAGAGGGGTAGGGAATATAAGACAGTAAGGCAGAATGGGTATGTTCTCTAAGAGAACACAGAGACAGCTTTCCACTGCCCTGCAGGACCCCATGGGCCTTTACTGGCAGGAGACAAGGCAACTTCCACTGGCTCCTGGGGGATTTCACAGGCTGTGAGCAGCTGTCAGAAAGCCCTGATGAAATTGTGCTTTTCAGCTGTCACCACCAGAAATAGGGCTTTCCTCTGAGTCAGGAAGCACAGCCTCTTGGGGCAAGCCTCCGGGCTTTCCCTAGGTGAAACTCAGGCAGATGTTTGGGGAAAGCACCACCATGCAGACTGACCCCAAAGTTCTAGGGGTCTTGGAACTATGTCTGCCACCACAGGGATTTGTTCCCTCCCAAACGGTTAATGCATTTGCATTCTGTCTTACAGAAGTACAGCTTTTGGTTATTCTGCATTTGCACCAGGAATTTCTTCTGCAATGTCTAAAACTGGGCCAATGGTCCTTTATCATTACTATCTATGACCATGTTGTCTGAGAAGCCTAAGTTGAAATACACTACTGGCAATTTCGGCACCAGTAAATATCTTTATTATTTCTGTCCAAGGCTTAGATTCTGTGATCATGCTTTAGCACTAAGGGTGAAATTAACCTCTGTGGGGCCATTCCAAGGCCACGCTGTGCAAGTCACTCATGATGCTTTCAGCTGGAGGGCAAGGGAAGAACTATTATACACTTTCTGCTGATTATTAGCACTGGGATTGATGCCAATTGCTACAATGTATCTGCCACAAATTAATCTCCAGAATAATTAATTTTAATATGACATAATCATGGAAAAATCTTCTTGTTATTATTATTGTCGAGTTTGTTAATATTTAAATATATGAAAAATTAATACTTGATGTTAATACTATCACTGTTAATATTAATTATGAGAATAGTAGGTATTATGTATGCAAAGACACAGAAAAATGCACTAACTTAATGAAAGATAGAGTTGCATCTGTAAACATGAGCTGTGATGCAGGTTCTAGGATCCAACCTTTTCCTACTTTTCCAAAGAAATGGATAATATTTTTATATTGTGCAATGGTATCCAGAAGCAGTCCATGTGGAATGAAGCCCTTTTTGTTCTGTATGGCCAATACAAAGAAGAAGAGAGAAGAATTATCTCTGTAAAGGAAGAGATGCCTGTATTTAGTCTAAGGACTGATGGCTAGAGGAATCCCTCTGACTTTTGACTGTCACGTTAATAGGTTGTGATTCAGAAGTATCAGCAGCGGGGGAGTGTGAGGATGGGATAAACAGACTAAGACTCAACAAGGCAGCATAAAAGTTCACTGTTTACTCCTTCTGGACTGAAAATGTCTCCCCTTAAACTTCTCCTTCTGAAGAAATCCAAACTGATTTATACGAACACCTCCCTCAGCTACTTACAGTAGCCTTATTAGCCTATTCAACAAAATCATAGTGGTCAAAAAAAGAAGTTCTGCTCTTTTTAAGAATTATTGATGTTTTGAAATGCCTTTGATTCTATATCAGGCAAAAGTACTGAACATTTTCATAAAATACTTGGAACAGTTTTGAGCAAGAAACTTTGAAAAGAAAAAAAATGGTGTTTTCCAGCAAAACAAAACAGCCAGATGTTCCAAAAAGATTCCAGTTTGAATGGAAACTTAAAAAAAAATGTACTCAGATAATTAAAATGTGACTGACACTCAACCTAGGTCATACATTCTACAGCTTGTTGATATTATGCATCCTTTAAATTGGTTCTGAAGTGAAACAAAGACCTACCAATGTCTGTTAAAAAAATTTTTGAGAGGTGTCTGCGGCTGGAGGGCTGGGAGGTATAAGGAAACATCATGCTTTTGGAGGGTAGCTTCCTGCAGACAGCGGCACCCCCCTGCGTATCCAGGGGATTCCCAGTATGTTTCAGGCCCTGCATATTTTTGGCACAGTGAGAGCTTGGCAGGGGCATGAGGAGCAGCTCAATACAATACCATCAGTCTATAAATTATTTCCTTTATCAGTTCCAAGAGGAATTTCTAGAGGAATTCTTCCCCTGCTCAAAACTGATCCATATAGAACTCAGATACTCAACATCTGCTCTGAGGGAAGGCATGTTTTACACAGATTAATATGAAAAAAAACCACTGAACAAACAAACAAACAAAGAAAGCTTCACACAATATCAAGAAAACATGTTCTAAAACAACTGGATCCCAGATAAAGCACTAAAACATACTATAGGGTACAAACATACATTGGGAAAGGAATGGATTATCTTACAGCCTAAACAAAAACAAGCAACAACAAAATGACTAATTAATAGGCAAATCCTGAAATTTCTCTAGGCAGATTCTTTCTATGGAAAATGAAATGATGGGATAAAGTGATCAGCAGTTGTTAAAAAGAACACCAGAATCTGAAATAGCACGAGTCAGTGTTCTATTAAGATACTCAGAATTTTTTGTTTTAGAGATTAAATATTTTAGCACATCTATATCATAACAGAATTAATCTCTTTAACAATCTGAGTGACACATTGCATTGTTTACTCAGAAACGCTGCAAAACATTTATAGCTCCTGTACAACTGCACAAAAACATGCACCTCTTGCTGAAATAGTGTTAACCCTGGACAAAACATTGCAACCCTTTAACAGAACAGAGAAATCTAAAAAAAGGCCAAGAAATGAAGAAAAAGATTATGTCCAACAGAAACTGGATGCTCTACAGGAGGGAGCAGCATGTCACTCAGCATCACAACCAGAATCTAGCAGAGCCCTTTTGCCTGTTCCTATGAAAATGCACCCTGGTTTTCAAGTTGCATCTTTTCTAAAAGTCACGTCCTGCCATATGCTACAAGCTAAGTGGCAGCAGAGAAAATACTGTATCTTCATCCGAGTTAAGTTCTCCTTCTCCTTCCCCTCTCTGCAGTTCTCCAGCTGAATGTCACTGTCACATCTGACTGGCTATCAAATGCACAAATTTCAGAATGCGTACTTTTTGTCCCTGTTCCTGCACAACAGGAAATTAGGGACTTCCCTGTTTCTGGGACATTTAGCTTCAGGGTGTGAATGATGCCGGAGAGCTCATCTGTAAGAGAGCAGGTATGTGCCTGGTGTGGTACCCTCCTTGCTGCCCCAGCCAGAGGCAGCTGCCCTTCATCTCCTGCCTGTGACTCCATCTTCCCCTAGTCTGCTGTGCAGCCAGGGCACCCCTACTGCTGCCTGCCTTTGCAAGCACTGCCTGCAATGGCAGCCTTGGCTCTGCATACTAATTGGCACATTTAATGACTTTCTCTTGCTCTCCCTCCTGTCTCCTCCAGAGCTGCTGTCTGGGAGCAGAGAAGCCCGGCTGCCATGGAAACCAAGCCTCCAAATGCCTTGAACCTGCTGTACCAACCTTTGGAGAAGATTCCGGTGGTGAAACTCAAAAAACGGGGATGCTTGAGGGGGTGTAAAGGCAGAGTGGGAAGGGATTATATTGACTGTGGCAGAAGCGGGTCTGGGCTGTTCTGCCAAGGCACTGCACAGGCTGAGCATACGCTGGCCATAAGAAACCAGGCACTCAGGGGAAAAACAGATTAACCCTCTATTACCTACATATTTCTTCAAAATGTTTCTAATGCCTCTCAACTCCCCCCCTCCTGTCCACTTACTGTCTGGATCAAATATCCCCAATGCACGCACAGGCTGTGTCATCAAAGGGGTTTTGACAATCCCAAATATGACCTACAAATCTGAAGGACAGTTTGTAGCCAGAAAAAATGCTGATTAAGGTGAGCAAAAGGTTCAGCAGGGCCTCAGGCCCTCCACAGCACAAGCTGGCAGAGGACAAACCCCTGCCTAGGCAATAAGACTGTGATCCTGTGCCCAGCCTTTCAGTCGTGCCTCCCTTTCCCAGGCTAGCCGTGGGACTGCAGTTGCATGGAAATGCAGCCTTTGTGGCACTGTTTGTGTGTGCTGATGCCTTTTCTGGGCAGGCAGCTAATTCAACTCCAGCTCTGTGTCCAAAAACATTCTGGACCTTGATTCAGGCCATGTGGCAATGGGAACTGCTGTTTTGTTCTCAGTTCTGCCTCCTGAGGATTTCTGGGCATATAATGTGGGTAAGATGAGTGTACACTTAAATGTGAGTTAGCACCCAAATTTCAGCCTTCGAAGGACACTGTCACTTGCACCCAGCCTCCTCGTAAGTTTTCAGGCCAGCAATGGAGAATGTCCTTGGGTGTCTTTTTTTCTACACAAAGTTCCCCATGATATGGTTTATTCATGCAGGGACCTCTCAGAAGGTCAACAAATTGGGCATGCTCCCAAAAGTACAGAAACAAAACAAGGAAGGAAAAAACTCCACTGGGTCAGCACTTTTCTGAAGACGAGATGGAGCTGATTATGTCCCAGGCAGATTCTCTCATGCAAAGGACTTAACAAATGTTAAGTCTCATTCTCTGTTCCAGCTACTTGAACAACCAGCTTAATGCTGGGAATTTACTTCAGATCCAAGTCAGAATGTGCCGTGCCATGAAGTTGTGCAGGGTTTTGGAGCTGAAGTACCCAAGACACCCAACAAAGGCCCTGTTTGGTATTCCTGTGAGGCAGGGGGATCTACGGCAGTGCAGCCTGGGGAGCACTGTGGGGCAAGTCTCAGGCATGACAGCTAAGCACAGCCCAACCTGCTTCCCACAGAGATACTTTCTCTTCAGCTAAGACCGGCAAAAGCAGACTTCTATTCTGTTAGGGACTTTATGTTGTCTTGCACCTGATCTTGCCATTAAGGAGACAGAATTCCCACCAACTTGAAGAGGACTGTCCCATTATACATTTCAATACACTAGGTCTGTCACACATGATTTTTACCACAGCACAAATTGGTGCATGAAAGATGAAGTGCAGAAGGAGTGTTTGAAAATCACTTAAAAGAATGCCCAACCTGAGAGTGAAAACTATTTTACAGGGTTTGCAACATTTGCGTAAGCCTCCCCTCCCACAGAACTGGGAGTGATTTCCTTAAATAAGAAATAATGTTTGAAACAGAAAATGTTAAGAGGATTACAGGAAGGGAAAAAGATTTATTTTCAAGCAAACAGAGAAGTTGGTTGTTAGAGTTACCAGGACCAAATGGCATTCACCTGAGTCTGAAGGTATGCAGGTGGGAAACTGCAGGTGTGTGAGTATCATTACAAAGAACAACTATAGCAGAGAGCTGATGCACGGACAAAACCAGTCTCTCTGTATCTTTCTGAGCAGAATGGGAAACAAAAGCTTCTGCAAAAAGGGATTCCCATCTACCAGCCCCGTGGTGGCCCACAGGGGAGTCACAATGAATGTGAACAAAGTGATCCAGCACACAAAGCATATCTGGATTTTCAAAACCTTTTGATAAGGTTATTAAAAGGTTATTTAAAATGTATATCAAAGGCTATTAAAAAACTAAGCTGCTGCAAGGTTTAGGAAAGGCCTTTTTTGGACTGAAAGCTGGTTAAATCTCAAGAAGTAGCAAGTAGGACTCAAAGGTCACTTCTCAGGGTAAAGAGGCGGCAGTAGTGGGGTGTCCAGAGGTCAGTTTCAGGACCAGCTACATTCAACATCTCCATCAATGGCCTGAAGATGGGAGGGTATTGTCAATTAGTCCAAGTGGGAGGTGATACTAAATTCTTGGAGAGGCTTTTGTGAGAAGGATCTCACAAAACAGAGAGCTGGCTGCAGAGGAGCCTCAATGCAGTTAACTACATGCATAATAAATAGGCGTGATAACCTAGTAACCTATGGTTACACCCAGCACTGGCAACCACAACTCAGGAAGGAGATTTTGGAGTCATCTATGACACCAACAGCTGCCAGAAAATCTCAAGACACTGAGCATCACCAGCACAGGTACTAATACCACAGCACAGGGCATAAGCCTTCTGCCACTTTACACAGCTATGGGCCCCCCACATGCCTAGAGTGCTGGGTTCAGTGCTGATCTCCATGGCTCAAGACGTATATAATGTAATTGGAGAGGCGTAGAAAAGGAGAACTAAAATGCTTAAATTGAGGTTTACAAAATCATTAAAGTGATGGATAAAGTGTGGTCAATCAGCAACAACTGCAGAACTGTTACTAACAAAGACTGAAATACTAATAACAAGATAACACTCAAATTAGTAGGAGTTAAATTCAGAACAAATAAAAATAAGTATTTTTTTACATGGTGGTATTAAGCTTCTGGAACTTGCTGCCACACTTACAAAGGCAGACAGTATCAGTAGGTGCAAACAAGGATTAGACAAATCCATGAACCGGTTCGTAAACAGATAGTAATAGGAACTGGTAGGAATGCACCCTAACATCCCTCATCCACAGATTATACATTCTGGAACAGCGTAAGAAAACACCTACAAAAAATGGCCAGAGGTAGGGCGGATAGCTTACAAACAAATGTGATTGCACTTAAGAACAGGCTCAGCTGAAGAGTCACCTGCATATTGAGCTTGCTTGGACAGGCCAAGACAGTCAGAGCCTTGTTAGAGAGAATCAGGCCAGAATTGAGAGCCCCATGTACCTATGAAATGTCTAATTTTGAAGATGGGCTCAGTTTGTGCCTCATTTTATTGCTTACTGTCACGTAATGTGCATTTCACATCTGGAGGACTGGGTTAAACCTTCCATTTGGTAGGGAAATTAAAAATCTCCCTAGCACGTTGAATTAAAATATAAATAAATGTTGGAAGATTTCTGGCATTTTACAAGTCCTGGAGAGTTGGGTTTGTGAGAAGGCAACTGTGCTTGTGGGTAGTAGATAAAGGCAGAAGAATTTGTCAATATACTTCATCAGTGCAGCTGGTCATGTGTTTACTTTCTGTATAAATATTTTTTATATCACATACATGGCATATAAGAGATTTTTTTGTTCTGGACTGAAAGATTCCAGCGCCACTAGCAATCTAAATATACATTATGGATAACATCTTAAATTACAGGATCTAATAATGTTTTTCCACAGAACCTCTGTTTAATTTTGTACGTTTGCTAGAGTGTGCTCAGCAAAGGAGGGAAATGTTAAATATGTCTTCTTAATCTCACCAGTGTGTGGCCACCTGCCTAACTCCTTTGACATTTAACTTTATGCAAAAATAGGAGTTTCCTACAACATGTCAACAAGGGGATTTGACCATGGAAGGTTCAAATTGCAGCAGAGACACCTGATTCCTAATCTACCAGACTAACTACACTGTCTCTTAACTGCTATACTAAAAGTATGTAGAATGGGTCAGCACTGGGACCAAACGTCAGCATATTGGTTACAGCAAACCTGTTGCCTGACTTTCTGAAGAACAGATGCTCACCCCACTTGTGGGATGCCCAAGGGGAGGATACACTGCCTTGGTAGGAATACAATGGGAAAGCTGAGGCAGGAGGGAACAGAGCCCAATGTAGGAGACAAGTCCTTCTCAGCAGTGTGCTGGCATGGCTTGGGCAGTCATGCAAGCCCAATCTTAGGCAATGTAGTGGAGATGGCTTGAGAACCTTTTATGCTGGGAAGTGTTTAGCAACCCACCCCCATGAAAACACCACCAATGAACAGCTTTGGGTATGCATACCCCTCTGCTCTTTCATGCACATGAAAGAACCAATTTTAGCATTTACACATCAAAACCTATTGAAACCAAATGAGTATCTGTGTCTTTTAACTTCAGGACCTTAGTCTGACATACTGGAAACTGTAATGATCAGGTTTCTTCTACAAAGCAGAAGACAGTGTTGAGGTGAAGGGCTGGAAATTGCAAGTTACAAGTTGAACGCCAGAAGACTTCTGGAAGGGCAAGTAAATTTTTGGGGGTTTTTAGTGTTCCAGGGGGGTAAGGGGATTTGCTATTCAGAGGGTAGTAATCCTGAAATAGCTGCCTGGTAATAACTGTAATTTAATCTGCCTGTCCCCAGAAGTCTCCAGACTTCTCTTCAATTTCGTAAAAGGCAGAGGACCTTCCTATATAATTAAAAGTACAGCTGCAGAGGGATACTCTCTGGTATTTCAATGTGGAGCAAAAGCTCCACTCTGGGTCTTGTTTCCTGCTACTCAAGGCTCCCAATGCTTGTAATGAAGAGCAAGACCAAAACAATGCACCCAGATACCTGCTGGAAAGCAAGCAACTGATCTTGATGCTATTTAACCTGATCCCAGCCTCAGCAACAGAAGAAAGGATGAACCACTAAGTGAATTTTAAGGCAACTTCCATTGGTCCCTTTCTAATAGAATATTTCTTTTTTCTAGCTGTTGTACAGAAAGGTGGAGTGAGACAAAAATACTATTTACTTTTGAGAACAGCAGGTATAGATTTGCTTTATTACATCTTCTGCTATTAAACCCAACATGAAAATTAGCCTTCCTCCATCTCTACCATGCAAGACTCAGGGAAAGCCATATGGGTGTCCTGTCTGTCATACCAGTGTTGGACTGCTGCTCCCTTCATCATCATATTGGGGATCTTCAGCACTTGAACAGACCTCCAGAACTTGAAATCTCTAGACACTGGCTAAGGTTGTAAAGACTTCATGTCCTCTGTGAAAGAAGTTTAGAGCAGGACATATAATACGCAATAATGAGTGTGATGAATCTCTCTACATTAAGACTCCAGTGAGAACTTGGCATAATGCAGCATGGAAGCCCCTATGCTCTTACTATTTTGCATGTGAAGCTGTAGCTTTTTGACCTAAGGGGTAACTTCCACCTTACTGGAACAGCAAGGGCTGTAATAAACCTTGTCACAAATAGAAGCTACTCATGTTTTTGAGATGGGCATAGGCAAAAAAAGTATGTTCAAACTGTAACCCTGCTTGAAAAAACTGTAAATATGAAGAAAATAGAAAGGAGATACAGATGGAGCAGAACTGTTCACATATTTTCACCCTGTAAAATCTTCTAACTTTACCTAATAATAATCAAGGACACTAGGAAATAACAAGGTCAAAGCAGTATTTGCTCTGCCTACAGTCAAACAGAAGCATTTGTAAAACTAGAACCCAACCTGCCTGGAACGTGGAGGATTAAAGTCTAATTAAACCTAATCAAAGTCAAGGGAAACTGCATGCAGAATTAAAGAACAAATTTTCCCAAAGTCATAGAGAGGATACAATGCCAGGCCTGATTGTCTGTTGTGTGTGTAGTTTCATAAGCAGTGAGAGAAGCAAAGAAGTTACAAGTAAGAGTTGCAGAGCTACTGGCAAGTATTTTCATAAACAAGAAATATTTTACCTTCAAAACATTTTCCTTACTAGGAAAAATCAGCTACTTTAAGCCGTCTTTCACAAATACTAGTAACTCTACCTTGAATGTTCTGTGCAAACTAAATATAGGGTGAACTGATCCAGACAAAATGAAGCATCTGTGCTTCAAAATGCTACCCATGTTGATACTCTGCTGAACCAAATACATCTGACACAATCAGTAGTTTTGGTGCTTTATGTGCTTCAAGGTACCAGCCAAGAATTTTGAGGTGCATGCTGCGTCCTGTGGTCCTCTTGCACCCTATCACATAGTTCACCTACACTATATCTTTCCCTTCATAAATTGCACAGTACCACCTTAAAATGAGATAATTTTCTTTCCAGTTCACCGGCTGTTCAAGAACCTCATTCCTCTGATGGTTAGAAAACGTTCAGTCTCTTGCTTAAATTCTTTCATGGCCAGGTTGTAGCCATTTGCTCTTAGACAAACATCATTCTTTAGTTTAAATAGGACTTTCCCTTCCCTGATGTTTATTTATTCTTCTGATATAATCATAGAGCACAGTTCTTTTAGACTCCTTCAACCAAGATTTTAAGCAGGAATGTTTTGGTACTGTACTTTGGTTTGGAGAAGTATTCTGTCCTCCCCACAACCAGGAAAAATAATGGTTGTTTTTCAGCTGGATTGTTCCATCACTACAGTTTGTTCAGTGGCCACAGAAACACCTGTGCAGGTACAGGAAAGCAGACAATGCAGGAATTAGCTGTTGAGACTCGCAGGAAAGCAGGACCTTCTCTTTGGGCAGCAGGCCTGGCTTAAGCTGCTCATAGTGTTCACTGAACTCCTCATCTCCCGTCATAAAACAGGGTGTCCATGTCCCACATTGAGAATGTTTTCACTATACCTGTTCCAGGTTTTGCTTTTCTCAGTCCCAGTAGCCAGTTTGCCTATATCTTCACATTCATCACTGTCTTTTCAAGACCTGATTTTAAAAATTAATTTTGCTTCCAGGCCAAACTAACTCTTCTTGCCACATCATCATGTCTGTAGTGGCGACACTACAGTGTCCTCCTCATTCTCTTTAAGTTTAAACAGTCAATGGACCTTCTCTTGTTCATTTTAATATTCATCTCAAGGTCAATCTCAAATTCTTTTTGGCACTTTTCACTGTACCCCACTTCGTCCATTAGTCTTTCTCTTTTCTGTGTTTTTGCTTACTCCCAGTATCCTTTATGAGGTGAAATCACAGGCAGTTCTGCAACCTATTGCTCCCCATCCTCTCCTGTGATATAGGGACACAATTTCCAACTACTTTCTTCACCTTTATTTAAAGAAAATTCACATTTCCCCAATAATGAAACTGATCCTAAGAACGAGTTCACTTCTCAGAGCTGGCCCTCTAAATCAGCAGTAGAAGGACAGTGAAAAACCAGGTACTCCCAAAATTTTGAGGTCACAATTATTCTAAAGCTAGGAGTTTTGAGAATCCCAGGTGGTTTATAAATCCATCGCTACCCCTCTGAGTTTCACTTACAATAGGAAATTGTTAACAACTACAAGTGCAGAGAATTGCCTACTTCGTGTAATCTGAAGGCTGAACAGATCCAGATGCAATAGTTTTTTGATTTCTATTTTTGCTGCCTTTTATCTTAAGGAAATGTATTAAGATGTTGTAAAATACTGCCAGATTAAAAGGAATAACTAGGAAAGAAGCATTATTTACCTATTTTCTTCCTGATTAATTGTGTTAAATTACACAATGGCATGTTGGACTAGATGATCTTTAAATGTCCCTTCCAACCCAAACTATGATTCTGTGATAATGCTGCTTCCCATATCCTTAATGACATGACTGAGAACATATAAACACAAGGCACCTGTAAAGTAGGTGGCTTGGAATCCGTGAGCAGCACAGGCAAAGAAGTCTACACTCCAGAAAAGGAGCATTCACCCTGCTTCTGAACAGCTTTGCAGTCTGCACTAAGCTCATGTCTCAGTTTTAGAGCAAGTAATGCCTGCAACCAGACATACCTTCAGTCTCACGTTGTACAGTGGAGCTGCACAAAACTCTCTGTGAAACTCCTTTGTATTTACTAGTTTATGCTATTTTAGCTATGTTTAAGGCTGTGTTTGAAAGGCTTCTGACTGCATGTAGTACAGCATGGCCTTCAGTTTCCTCCTCCTCTATTTAGTGTTTTATCTACTAACTAAAGCTGATTGGGACAGAAAACAAAAAAGTTAATATTGCATAATATGTAGACATATACAAGCTGGCTCAGGTCCAGGCCCACCATATAGTCCCTCTCCAAACTGCTGCGGAAATATTTGTTGGTCAAAACTATGTTTCTCCAAGGTTGACTGATGGAAAAAAATCAGAGTTGTGTGTGTGTCTGTGCAAACAGGGAGTTGTGTAAGATGGATCTTTCAATTACTTTCAACAGAATTCCCCTCTGCAGAAAATGGCAATGCTGGGCCTGTATATCTTAAACAATACATAAACTTTATTTTGCAGATTCAAGTAATATCTACTGGCTTTCCGATGAGGGTCACATTCCACTCACTGTATATTGGTATTCAGCTCTATTTTAGTGTGGTTTTGCTCTTCCCACACAAATACTCAACACTAGATTGTTTTCTCTAAACAATTGTTGATAAGAGATCTGTCCTGGAATATGTGAGGATACTCGAGGAGCTTCAGTCACATGACTGAAAACCACAAAATTCCCTTTTTCATTGGTGTTTTCAATGTAGAAGACTAGACATGCTGCCAAAATTATGACATGAAATATTCAGCTCTATTTTGATCTTTCTTTTTTCTGTGTCTTGTTTTGCTAAAGATGATTTAAAACTCTGCTTGTTGAATCCAAAAACCAAACAGCTCATGCATTTGACAAGCTGCCAAGAATGCAGGACCCTGCCCTTCGCTTAGCCCACAAGCAAGAAAAATCTCCTACAAGATACTGCCAGCCAGCTATGCTGCACTAAATCTCACCGTCAGAAAATAACATTGGCAGCAAAATCAGCTGCAAAAGGACTGCATGCAGAGCAGTAACTTGCATACAGCCCAACCTATCAGTTAGACTTTCAAAGTGACTTGGTGGTGAAGGCATCTGGTAAATCAATCTGGAAAGAATCTATACTCTTCAGATAACATCACATTTTTTTTTTGTGGGATTGGGCTGAAGCACTATAGGAAAGGTAGATGACAAAAACATTAGGACAAACGATTTGTAATCATCATGTCTGTTGTGCATGGTGCCTCTTTCCCCCCTTCCCCTTTATATGTATACTGGCAGTGAAACAGTTGCAATACTTACGTGTTAGCAAAGATTATCTGGCAATATATTTAATGATCAGTTCTTTATCTTCCTAAAATTCTATCCAAAAAAAAAGAAAAAGAAAAAAAATGAAAAAGAGGAAAAAAAAATGAGAGTGATTTCTTTGCCCTGGTGAAATTTGTTCCTGTCTGTGTACACCATTAAATCCAGATTTATATTATCTATTAAATATAATATATAAAAAATACATAATGTATACTCTACTGCCCTTTGAAGGCTTGCCTCCACACACACACCTTGGAATGGACTAAATGACATTATAAAATAGTCTCGTAAGGGAGGCTCAGGCTGCACCATATTTTATATATCAGTTAGAAAAAACCTCTAACATAAATTTCCAGCAAATCATTTGTTTGCTTCATATTGTGGCATGCAAAGATTAGATCACAGGCTGATGTGGGCTTTTTCAGCCTTTAGATACAGCAGTGAGCACAGAAGTGAAAACAGACGTAAAGCCATTAAAAATTTGCAATTAATAAGGATAAAGCTAAAAATCCTGTCCCCAGTGATGTCAATGCAAGTTTGCTCATTGGTCTGGAAGCTAGACAAGTTTTTATTCTTTGAATACACACCAGTGTCTTTCTGTCTTCTATAAAAATTATATAGGCTACAAAACTAACTGCTAGATCATACTCATTTTCAATAGCAACACAAAACCAAGTATTTTGCACTTTAAAGTACTGCAGTCTCAAGGTTCTTTTATCTCTAAATGGCTTTTAATCTGTTTTATTTTCACTGTGTACTCCTTAATTACAAAGGTTCATTATTTTTTGTAGATCTAGATTTGCAGCCTTTTGCGCTACTATCAGAAGTCTTGCACTATAACTCTCCTTAAAGGCCTGGCTTCTAAGCATGTGATTATGTGAATAATTGAAGGGACATTCATTTTAAAATGTTCATTTCCAGGACTCTCAGTTGTGAAGAAAAGCTTGAACACAGCTATGTGGAACAGAGGGCTGAAGTAGGGTTTGATAAGCCCCAAGTAACACGGGTGACTATCATTTAAGCTTCTTCCCAAGTGTATCCATCTCTACCTTGAAAGTAGTTGGGCTGTTTTGTGCTCTGTGTTGCACCCACTGAAAGGGTTTTTCGAGACTTCTTACAGTTAGAAAATTCTCACTTACATTCTCAAACATGCCAGTGCACACACATTTGTTTCTGAGACAGTAATGAACTTCTGCTTGAATAGCTCTTTAGCCTCCTGATTATACACATCTTGCCCCATTACATTTCTTGTTCACAATTCTTGCCCTTAGTAAAAGGGCCCAGGAAGGAAAACACACTGTACAGAATCCAGCATTTGATTGCTTGTTTCAGTGTAAGAATTTAAGCTGTTCTGAGTTGTTTGGTAGGGAAGCGATTAAGCTAATTCTTTCTTTTAATAATTAGAGCTAGCAATGATGTAGCATTCCTGGTGTGGAAAAAAATGGCAGCACATGTATTTTCTGTAATGTTGCTGAAAATCGTTTGGTCTCATCTACATCAGCAAGGATACAGATTCTTGAAAATTCTTGCTGACCGTTCATTAGTTGCCTCTCTAACCTGGGGCCTATTATATCACTATTCTTCGTGACTCAAGTCTGAATAAGCTGGTTTAGGCAAACTCCCCAGAAGTAAAAATAATGTCAAAAAGCATTCTGATTTCATATGTTTGGTTACCCATTTGGATCAGTTTCAACCAATTTTGCAGAGTTCCTGGCCACATAATGTGTACTATGGAATGCAGCTCTGTGAACAAAACCAAAGTCAAACAGTCCTTCTTCATAACTGCCACAAAGGAAAAAAATGCCACAGTAAATTAAAAGCATGATTATTCCAGGTCAAATCAAGAGTTAAAATACAACTTAAAAGCTAACTACATTGATCAGCAAAGAGAGAAGATGTAACTTGAGCAAAGTTATGCTTCCATAGGCTTTAATTTAAGGTGTATCTACTCAGCATGTTGAACTTTTGGCCAACATAAATATGCGTTGGGGAATAGCTTGAAAACAGACCAGGTAACTTGTATGTCTCACCAGAGAACAACTTAAAGATGTAAGACTAAATAAGGGAATAGTTTTGAAACTTCATTTGCTTCACCTCTTTGTTGGTACCTCTATGTGAGCATTTCAGTGGGGCTGACTCTGCTCCCAGACCAAAGACATGAGACATCACCATGGCAATATCAAGCCCTGGATCTGATGAACTGGAGAAGAGAGGTAGGAACTGATTGTATATCGTATTGAATGCAAGCTCTTCAAATCCTCAAGGGCTGGACAGCAATTTTGCAGGGATACTGTTAAGGAACAAATAAAATAGTAATTTCTGAAAGTAAATTTAAGAGTATTAAGCAAGGTATGTTTATTGAAAGCATTCCAGTACACTGGGAAAAATGAAGTTACTTCCCACTGATGTGGCTTTTTTCTCTACAGATTTGTTTACATACCTGATAGGAGACAGAAGCATTTGAGTCACCATGCTATTTTTTTATTTTTTTTAACTGTCCTTGATATCAGATACATATTCCCTCACTCACCTTAAATCAGGCCTTCATCTCTTCCTAAAACTAGGCCACAGCTAGAAGCTTGACAGCATTTTGTAAGTATTTTGGCTCCATTTTATGTAAGACTAGATTAATGCAAAGCCAAGTTATCTCTACAGTCTGATTACAAAGTTCCTGAGTCTGCAAGATGCAAAATGGCCTCAGTTCTGGAGTCATCACCATTTTGGAAGCTTGGAGATCTGTTACTGATGACTTGTCAAAAACTTCAGTACTATTCATGATGACTGGTATTGAAAAGGCTTCACAAAGTCATGTGAGTTGCACCTACACAGGTAACCTACAGCATGTCCATGTTCTCTGTCACCAACAGGTCTTTGCTAATGACTTCCCTTCCCCTCTGTATTTCAGTGGACACATGCAAGCTGCCTGGCTGGCCAGGTGCTCCATCAGACAGCTGAAGGACCCAGAAAGCAGTGAAGATCTCACATGCTGCTTTCCTTGTCCCCCATTTTCACTCACCATCAGAAGCTCTTTGCTATGCATGCACCAATCTACACTGCCAGATTTGTAGGCTCTGTTACTAGCTGATGCTGCTTCTTATCCTCTTGATCCATCCTGTCACACATACCACTTCATAGTCTACTTGTCTAGTTCTTCCTTTCTGTGCTTCCTGAGTTCTTTAAGCCAAAAGAGTGCCCATTGTTCTTTGGGCCCGGGGAAAAAATATGCATATTTAGGAAAACTGCCTAGCAACTGCTTTCCTTATTGCAAGGCGAGAGGCTATTTGCATAAGAAAACCTTCCAGCTGGAAGCCTTCGAAGACTCTGCTGGGAGCCAGTGCTGTGACCAGTCCTCAAAGGAGAACTCCCATACAGTCCTGCTCCCTCTGGGTGGCCTTTCTGTGCTGTCCCCACCATCAGTGGGGGCAGTGGAACAAGGTGCATGAGTGCACTGCAGCAGTCAGGAGCTGCTGCTCCACTTTCTGGCTGTGCTCACTGTGCTCACAGAGAGCTTTTTCTCGTTTTATTCCTGCATCATCTTTTCCTCACACTGTGTGCATCACACATCTCAAAGTCAACAGCTTCAGCTGCTAACCTTTGGAGTTCTGACATTTGCTTTGCAGATTTCCTGCCCAAAGTGACAATCTGTAGCGCTACAGTACAGTATCTCCCTCTCCAGATATTTACATGTGGTTCCCCCACAACAATTACTGAACAGCATTAATGGTCTGCAGAAAGACCTGGTCCAAGAAGAAAAACTGAAGAAATCACTTCACCGTTTCTCTTGCTGTTCTGTGTCTGGTCTCTAGAAAATGTTGCCTGTAAACTTTAGTTTCTAAAGCCCCAGACAAAACATTAGCTTTTGATAAATAAAATAAAATAATAAATAAATAAAAAGCCCCACCAATATTCCAACTACAATCCAGCAAACTGTGAAAAGGGTTGGAATTGAGGACATGGCCCTCTTATATGCTAAACAGTGGTGAAATCACTTCAGCACCTGCAAAAATGGCTTTGTAGGGCTGTGCTGCTACTTAATGGAATGAGACGATTTTGATCAGTTCTGCAAAGCTTTCCAAACTGCTGTTCATAAAACTAGTTTCAATGTGTGAATCATTGCTTTCCTGCAATTTATATCCATATGTGTAGTTATTTTTGAGAATGATTCAGTTTTGTATATATAATTTTAAAAGTACTTTTTAAGTTAATGAACATCTGTGATAAGAGCCCCTCAACAGAAAAGCTTGTGTCAGCCACCACTGATGCTGACTGTAAATTTTCTGCTTTTCTATAGCATGCATATGAATCCTAAGGCCCTTTACCGACAACATACAGCAGGAGTAACCCCGCTGGACACCACACCATTAAAATGCTTTAAAAATGGGGTGGGAAACCCAAAATTTCTATCCATTTGAAAACTGTAATATCTCTTTTATAACCAAAATGGAACCAAACAGTAAATTCTTAAAACTCTTTTTAACAGAAACAAATAGAGGGAAAATTTCCATTTGAAAATTTCCAAACACTTTGAATTAATTTTTTGATTGACATATATTCAAAGCTTTCAGCTATAGTTCAACAGGATTTCTGTATTTCATGGCATATGTTTCTAGGTGCTGCTTCCTGGCTAAGCTTATTTTCTCAAGATGAACCTATTTCTTGACACCCTGCATGAGGACCATGTTGTGAATATAATGAGGGTGGATTTACAAAGGAATAATTAGACACCCAAACACAGTAAGTTGTCAAGTAACTGGTCACAGAAGCAAGGTCACTCTGCTCTAGTTTGTCTTTTAATCAGCTCCACTTTTCAACCTAGTTATTATGTTTTTCTGTTTCTGCCCTCTCTACACATTTTGATCTCACAGTCTGAAGGAGAATGTGCTCCAGGACCCATGGAGCTCACATTTCATGTGAGAAGGGGCTTAATTCTGGCAAAACAAAGTATGTCACAGCCTCCCAGTTGAAAATCTCATTTTCTGTATTACCGTCTTGTCATTAATTCTGCAAGATGTAGTTTATTAAGAACTCACTCTTAAATGCAGCATACTACACACATGAGACATCTAATGTTCCTTCTCCTAGATATGCAAAACTTTCTTGGACTCCCCTTTTAGGATCTGTGACAGTGAAAACAGATAGAACAGAACTGTAAGTAAGACCGATGACCCTGGTGTGAAGATGATGAGAAAACTTCACTGGAGAAGTGACTACATCTATAGCCATGCTAAAAAAGACAGAACTGTACTTGCTTGAGACACAGCTGAATTTGGCCTCTCTGTGTAGAGCTGAGCCGGTTAGAAAACTGCAAGTCCAGACAAAACACCAGCGGTCAGGGATGGGTAGGTAAGAGCTGGGGAAAAAGCATGCTTCCTGCACACAACAGAATGTACTCTGGCACGGACAAGTAGTAACAGGCATCAAGCCATGCTGCTAATCCTTTAGCATCAGGATAATGCCATGTCCTGGTGCATACGAGTTTCTAAATGCTGACATTGTGGTGACCTTTAGGAAGCCTAAAAGCCCTCTAAAATCATTAGGTCTAGTTCTGCTTGTGATTATGTTACTTTAAATTCAGAGTTAGTGCACTGACTTCAAGGCAGCTAGTTCAAATTTACATCTCTCTAGCTGGCTGATTATTTCCTATATTGTTTCCAGTTGCATGAAATCATTTGTGCACGTCCTCTAGGACTGCTGGAACCCTCTGTCCTCCCCAGCTACACATGATGCAATGAGCCTCTGACGGAGGAGGAGAGCCGAGAAGTCCATGTAGGGAAGCAGATAATTTCCTTTTGAGCAATGGATGCAAAAATAGCAGCTAATAAAAAGCCTTCAAACTGTGCCTTCAAACTGTGACAATTCAATACACACACCTACGAGGATGCCTTGACAAGCTGCTTGACTTCTCAGTAACTCTTTCTTGTTTTCTTTAGTGCAGCATCCTTCAAACTCCCACACACAGGTATTCATTTCTGTAGTGACAGCTGAGACCTACAGGTGTTTGCTGCTGTTGCCCTTTCAGAGTAGACAGACACTTGTTCCTCACTGTAAACATTTGTATTGTGGTGCTTGCCTGGCTAGTTACAGCCCAAATAATGATAAACCAGCCTTTTCTTTTTTTAGCCCCTTGCTGTCATGCGTTAATTCTCTTTGGATACAGGCATTTGGTACTGGAAATAGCTTAAGTGAGACCACTTTCTGGTGATTATTTTACTAGCACTATCTTTTAGCAAATGTTTCATACAGAGATTCACCAGAAAATTGTATTATGCAGTTGCCAGAAATACAGCACCCTACAATATTAGACTCACACATGAAGGAAGGACTATGCCTAGTGGCAAGATGTTCTTTGCCATTGACTAATGTTATTTCACTTTCTTCAAACTGCTACTCTGGCTTTGCTAAGCAACAATGGAGATCAGAATCAGGACTGTATGCTGAGGACTATGATACTCCCAAGTGTCAAAATGGTTTCTCAAAAGGGTTTTTGACCTTTTTATGCAGAGAGAAGGTCTGAAAGCTGGGTGTTCTTATAATTTGCCCAGAACAGCAAATTGTGTAATCCTTTTTCTGGAAGTCTTCCTGGTAGGCTAAGAAGTAATATTAAGCCTTAGTAAAACTAAGAATTAAGAACTTATCATGTCTTAACTGAAAGTGTACAGGAACTTTAAAAAGATACCCTTTCCCAAAATGCTTACTTAATGTTAACATTAAATAGAAGTAATAAAGAAGTAAAACATTAAGAAACAAAGCCACAAAAATCCAGGAATCTTCCTTACAACTCTTTCTCACTGCCTCAGCTGTTTATTTTTTGGTACCATGATTCTGTTTCTTTAGTTGTTTACTCACCACCAAATCAGACAAGACCTGAATTTTATTTTTTTTTAAAAAAAGCAACCTCCAAAGACACTAAAACTAAGAGAGATACAACAGCCACAAAATGTGGCAGTACGTACTACAAAATCATTCAGTGAGGGATTGAAACCAAAAACTTAAGGGATGTTCTTCATTTGGAAGGAATGGAAGATGAGAATGGCCCAGGGAACTGTTTGACAATACAGTGACTGTGTGCCAAAGACACAAGGCTATGCAAGTCTAGGATGTACCATGCAGCACGTTTTCATGAGAGCCTGGGAAGCGCCTCTGATCCAAGAATGGGCAAAATCTCATTTGGAAAATACTGCTCATAGTTCTAGTGATGTCTGTAGCAGAAAGAGACACAGAAACTACTGTTTCATACACTGAAAGTCATGGGAGAAGGCTACTATGAGAAGAAAAATTAAGAACCATTTCTCCTGACAGTGTGCTTTTTTTAACCCTCCAAAACAGTTTGGGAGAGGAAAGGAGCACTTCTTCTAAATGCACTTGAAATGTAAAAGCTAAGAAGGGAGGAGTATAATGTGATCAAGGAGGTGTACTTTGGTCATGAGTTAATCCAGGCTGCTGATAAAAAACCAAAATTTGCAGCCATTAGGACAGTGAGGTTGTGGAACAGCCTTCCAGGGAAAGCTCTGGCAGCATGATCCTACTTATTTGCAACATACACTTTGATGGAGGGGGCTGTGTGACAGGACAGGAGTAATCCAGGAGTTAGAAGTTCAAGCTTCAGTGACACAAGACTGCTGATATCCAATTTGGTGGTATACCTGGGAGATACTTGAGAAGAAGCCTGTCAGCATTTTGCACACTGCTCTGTATTGACTTATTAACTAATGTCTTTCTTCAGGACTTGTGTTGGCCACCTGCATTTTTGTTTTCCCTCTTCCTGTATGATCTGCCTCTGGGTCAACTTCAGTTCCCACACTGCTCTGAGGCACTGAGGACAGGCAACAGGGCCAGATGTGCTCTGACGGTTGTCACCAAACCCCAGTAATGCCACAGGCTGCTGCATCTGCCTCATGCACTCATCACATTACAATTTGCCAGCTTAGAAGGTAGTTCTCCCTGAGACAGACTGATGGGGATTGCTGTCACCTCCTGTTATGTGTCATGTGTGGCTGATTTTCTAAGATCAAGGAATCATAGAATCAGAATGGTTTGGGTTGGAAGGGACCTTAAAGATCACCTAGCTCCAACCCCCCTGTCACAGGTATGGACACCTTCCACTAGACCAGGCTGCTGAAACATCATCCAACCTGGCCTTGAGCACTTCCAGGGAGGGGACATCCACGGCTTCTCTGGGTAACTCAGGAATTGTTGCCAAACATAATTTCTCTTTAGGTGCTTAGGACACTGTTGATACCCTTGACACCTCCTCTTTTCCCTGGCAGACTGGGATATTTATGGGGTTTGGTGCCTCATTTAGAAGGGGGTGAAGTGTTAATCAGTGTTAGGCTTTTCCATGTGGCTTGAGGAGGTCTGAGACATGTACCTCCTCCTACCCTACTGCTTGGCTTCCTGCAAGACTAGAAAGGTTCCTGCGAGACTCAGTTACCTATGTTGCTTCTTCCAATCCTACATGCTATGCTCTCTTTAACTAGCAAAACATGGTACAAAATCTTAAAGAGAAACTGAGTCAGTGGACTTTCCACTTTAAATACATCCTCTTGGTCTTCTGCCCCACCTGTGCCAGAAGTGGAGGAAGCTAATTTGTGACTTAGGAACCTCTCTCTCCCTTTGGGGCCTAAAGAAATATGGAAACCTCACTAATAGACCCAGCCTTTTGACAGATCCTTGCGCGATTTGTACAAGCAGGGGAACGGTTGTTTTCTCCACTGTTCCTTGTGCTGTCCATAAAGGCAAGTAAGCTATACAATAGCTAAATAGGGATTACACAACTGAGCTCCATAAATCTAAATCAGAAACAGAGTCTCTATCCTTCACTGGACAAACATAAAAATGTGGAAGGGTGAAATTCTGGTCCTAATGAAGTTAATGGCAATGTTCTTGCTCACTCTGGTGAGATCACAGTTTCATCCAAAATATTGGCTCAAGCCTGTAGTTGGCTGACCAGGCTGGATATTTAAAGCATATCCATATCCCTGTTAAGTTTTTCCAAGTACTGGAATAAGACAACTTTTTTTTTTTTTTTTTTTTTTTACTTCTCTTTTTAAAGCTTTTTTCTTATGATAAAGAAATGCAGACAAGTATTTTAAGACCAAGTACTGATCAACCACATGCAGACCTGAACTGGAAGCCTAAAAAGGGCCTGATATACTATCTCTGAGTGCAAGAACAAATATTAGCAAAGTAGTTGTTCCCATGATTGAATGTCAATACTTTAAGCCACTGAAAGCTGCTGCTGAGTCATAGTACCTGGGTATCAGAGGGAAAGAAGGGAAACCTTGACCTGTGGGGGCTGGGATTCCAAACAACAAAAACCAGGCATCAACAAAACACACAAAAGCCCCTAAGGAACCCGAGACCTAAGCTCTGCAAGTAAATAACTTTGTGAAATAATCCACTGTACTACAAGGACTACAGTGCAGCTGAGTGTTGCTGGAGCTGTTTGGCACATAGACCAAATTAATTGCTTGACAGTCGTGTTAGTTTGGCCTGGGGTGGATAGCAGTGCTGGGTAAGAAAAGCCACTGTAGTTTTTCTGCATCCCCAGGCTCTGGTCTGACTCCCAAAACTATTGCTGCTACACTGAATGCTAGCATGTACTCCAGGGGTACCCCCACCCACAAGATTCCTGCCTGATGAAAAAGAAAGGAAGAAAGAATGGAGGAGAAAAAGGAAAGTTTGTCCAATTAGGGCCATGCATCACATGTATTTCCAGCTCAAGGGTTATTTCTCTCCCCCTCTTCCCAGAAGCATCTCTTAACAACTGAGCTGATTCAATGCAAAATGTCATTAACAACCTTAACAGTGAACAAGGACTGAGGATCATCCTTATTTTAGAGAAAGAAGCTATAAATAATCATTCCAGGCAAATCTAACATCCTGACAGGGTAGTAGGATCCCCAAAAAAACCTGAATCCAGTGTATTAAAAACCACAAATGCTGAACCATTTCTCGCAGAGCTTTTTGGAGCTGTGTAAATACTTCCAACATGCATCAGCTAAAGCTGTCAAGGTTGGGGAAGAATTGCTTCTATGTATGTGATTAAGACTGAGCAGTTAAAAAGACTTAGCCTGCTATAAACAATTAGGTATGGGAGGTCAGTGCCATCCCAGTGTCATTGCTGACAGTTTCATTACTTAGGCTTGCCATGGATATAATTCTCCAGGCAACTGTATGGGAAATCATTATAGCCTTGACTGTTTCATGACCAGCTTCTCACCAGCCTGCATAGGGCCCAAGCAGGGCAGGCCAAACCCTCACAGGCTCAACTGTTAACTTCCAATTTTTACCGCTGTGAAATATGGTGGCATGGCAGGCTGTGGCTCTGACCCTCCTTTACCCCAGCTAGAAGCCAGCTGCAACACAAGGAGCCAGAGAAATAGCCTTTCTTGTTTTTTTCACTGTGCAGAACAAGCAACTACCCAACTTTTAAGTTTCATACCCATCCATCATACTACAAGCTTACACCATCAATTTGGATGGATGCATGCTACTTTACATCTTCATTCATCCCCTCTGACACCTGTCTACCTTCTCCCTTCATTCACACTTGTGTCTTTTACTAACACCTCTCTGCACTTAACTTTCCTGCCTTATTCATTCCCTCTCTCACATCCATGACTGCACCCTCTACACACTACTCCCTCTTTCTTCTTCTTTCTGCTCCACCCTGGACCCCACAGATCCCCTCCTGGCCTCAAAAAAAAAAAAAGTGAGGAAGAAGGAAAGAACAGGGTGATTCTGTATAAGAAGCAATGAGGAATGCAGTGTACCCCTTGAATGAGGTCCTTTGGGAGATACCCAAGGACTCTTCAGGTCACACAGAATTTCCTTTGGTGAACCCCTGATTCCTCCAGGTCATGGGTCTTGTTCTAAATTCATGCTTCGTTGGGTAGAAGCATTCCTTGAGTGCTCATGCGTAAGACTCAAAGATTAAACCCAGAGGTACACCAGCAGGTAAGATGACACCATGTCAGTACACTATTACATACCTGTGCCAGGTCTCAGTCGTTCCCAGGAAGCCCATATGATTACTTAGCTTCCATCCCTTTTTGCAGGTAGTTTTTCTGTTGCTTATTTTCCAAAAATAAGCAGAGCATTTATTGTTCAAAAATGCTGCTCGTCAAGGCCTTTGCAAACACTTACTGTACAGCACGGACATTCATTCTTACATGTAATGAAGAACGTGGTAAACAAATCTAGTCTCACTGAAGTACAGAACAGACACACGCCTCCAGTCCCAAAAAGTATTGCTCATATTTTAGATGCAAAACCAAGAAACCCTGGCCTTTGATGCTCACTGGTGTCCTTGCAAACACAGCGTCAGTCATTACCATTCTGTATATTCTTCCAAGTTCTGAAGTGCAGTCATGCTTGTTTTACATTGACCAAACAGCTTGAAGTGCCAAGTTTCCAAAACAACAAAATATAAGAGGAATCTGGCTCTTATATTTACTAAATACTAGGTTTGCCTCTTGAAAGGAAAGACAAAGAATAGAAGAGACCGTTATTTCTCAGCTGTTAAGTGAAACAACACTCAACAATAATTCTTGTGTGGAGCTTCTCCTGCCCTGCCCAGCCCCAGCCAGATGTAGACAATCTTTTTCTGGGCATCCCAAACACTGATGCTGAGGTGATACTCACCTTTATGGACACAGCAGCCCAAATTCGGTGGCTAAAGAAGAGGTATTCATTTTATTTATAAAGAATTCACTGGCAACAAGTCATGTGAGAGGCAGATACATAAAATGTGCTCAAAGATGCTGAGGTGCTTATCTTATAGGTTAAACTCTAGGGTTTATAACTAACTGCTGGCCAGAGGTTTCCCTCCCCAAACCACGAACGCCCAATAGCTTCAGTTCCAATCATGAAATTACAAACTTGGTAGCAAACAGCAAATGCTGTCAATTACATGATTTGCCATATAGTACAAAGACATCAACAACAGTCATTAATCTACACAGTCCTGTTTATCTTGGCAATTGCAGAGGCCTTTTGCAAACTTCAGAGATCATTTTATGGCAATGAAGCTTAGGGAAAATGGCCCGGGCCAGAATGAACAAGCGTGACAGGCTACTCTTACCCACCACAAAACTCTTCAACCATAAGCAGTAGGACTAAAGATGTGGCTTAAGGCAGGAAAAACTTACTGACAGCCTTCCAGGTGCTAAGTATATAAAAGTTTCTCACCTAGTGTCTTCCTGAGTAAAATAACTGGTTCAGTGCTCCTGTCCAGTACTTACAACTCCTCTAGTAAACAAACATGATACAATACCTCCATTTTTTTAGCAATATATAAGAACATATTTTAATAAATTCAAAGTATTGGACCAAATTTGATTACCCATTCTTCCTTTTCATCTGCTGCTGCTTCTCCTTCACTAAAGCCAAGCAAACATGCCCAGAGAAAAAGACCTTTCTGTGATTTATTATTATAAAGCCAACATAAGAACAAGACATAACAACATAAGACATGCCAATCTTAATCTGATTAACTCTTTCCAAATTTACCAAAAATTCGTAACTCAAAACTACGTTCTCCATATGCCGACTTCTAAATTACCTGACAGATGGTAAAGTGTAAAAACAGAATCAGTCACATCAATAGGGTAAGATGACTGAAAGAGACCTAGGATATTACCAATTACAGCAGTTCACTTACCCTATAGTAGTCTGTGCTGTACACATCTCTAGACATCCCAAAATCCCCAATCTTCACCAGCAGGTTCTCACCAACCAGACAATTCCGGGTAGCAAGATCCCGATGCACGAAGTGCTGTGATGCCAGGTAAACCATACCAGCTGCAATCTGCTGGGCAATGTGAAGCATCTGGGATTGGGTCAGCTCAGCAGGACGGTTGCCTTCTGCCATCAGTACTGCATCTGGTCCATGTGCCCTGCAAAAAGCAGAAGCTGATTAAGTGACAGGCCATTTGCTAAGCTGGAGAGGTGAAGGGCATTAGTGAGCAGAAAACCACACAATTAACTTGCTCAAATATAATAACTAAAAGGGTTACACATTGGTGAAATAGCAGAAAATTTCTATCTTGGCTTCTTTCATTTACTGTTTTCCTTCATTGTGTGAAAGACAGGTGGTGTGAAGAGCATTACACAATGGGATGTTGGAATAAGGCATATGCATTCATAATAATACCCTTCTGTCCAATACTACTACTACCTTTCTTTGTATTCTGTTCTAGCAATGTTTTCTGGAGAAAGGCTGGCAAATGTAGGTGTTCAGTAACCGAGGAAAGAAAACCTTATCACTCTGTAAGAGCGAAAGGCAATAGAGTGAAAGGCAATGAAGCGGCATGCATAGCATCATTGTTCCTATGACCAGCATTTGTTGATTTCTACAGAGAGACAGGACATTGACTCTCCCATCTTTTCTTACAGAAGAAACAGTTAACTTCCTTCTGAGATGCCATCTGAGAAACAAGGCAGCAATTTTAGATTTACACTTCCAATTTCTTATTCAAATGCACAGCAGGAAACCTTTTTTCCTCATTTCATCATGAAGGGTGAATCCTGCCTGATCCAGGAATTCTTGACAACAGAAAGAGGACACAAAGCACACACCATTTGGAACAACTAAACAGCTTCAGAAATACAAGATTTTCAAGACCTAGCTTGGCCCTAAGATGTAATAATCAACTGATTAATGAGAAACTTGCATATACTCCAGCAGAGGGAGAGCCATTTTGCATTTGGAAAGCCAGCACTGGAACATGTCTTAACTATGTTATCTCTGATATACAAGTGTAACAACCTAGTATCCTGAACATACAGCTATAAACGTTTGTATACACAACATTTTTAATGAGTATTACGTGCTAATCCTTATCCAACTCATGAGGTCATCTGGCAAGCATTACTCATTTGATACACCTTTTAATATTCTGAATATCCCTTTCCATCCATTCCATTGTTCTGTGTTTTCAAAAGCTTTTTTAATTCCATTCCTGAAGACTATTGCTTCTAAGAGACCACCTCTCCTCTTCCCTTTCTCTACTTGTTTTTGACAAATACTCTAGAACTGTTTTTTATTTTCTCTCAAAAGTCCTTCCTTCCTACAAAGAGGAGTTTCAAAGGATCACCTTTCTAATCAATAGAGCTAAGGCCTTAATTCATCCCTAGAGGAAGGGCACAGGAGTTTGGAAAAGAGTTGCAAATTAATCAAAATTTGTGAGATCGAATCTGACACTACCTATTAGAAATATGATATTAAAATTGCCCCAGGGGAAGAATTTCATGTGCAAAGTGACAGATATGAGAAAGAAACGAAGAAGGGTATATAGTATTGCTGGGACTGAATCTGGCACCAGGCAAAGAAGCGCTCTGCCACAGGTTACATACAGGCAGCCATTCAGCTGGTCTGGGTTGGGGCCAAATAAACATGAGGATACGAAATCTCCAACCAAGACTCACAGGCAAATACCTATTGAAACACACTGTACCTTTTCATTGCATGGATTTTTTTTTAATGACTGCTCTCAGACAAGGAGCTCTGAGTCACTGAATTAGAGAACTCTTCATCTTTTACTAGCTTCCTTGAGAACATGGTCTGTATCTAATTAAACTTTCGGATTATTCTTAACACTCCATCCACCTTGCTTGTCCTCGTAGCGGTGGCTGCAAATGAGGTGCTCCTCAGTCTCTGCAACAGCCAGGAACATAGACAGAGATTTCTTTGGATCCACATCATCCTCCACTACTTAGAACAAGCACAGGGCAGGCATGACTTCGAGGCTTTAGTCCTAGATCTGAACAGGCTTTGGCTGCAGGCAGACGGTAGGGCTCGTTTGAGTTACATTTCGATTCATTTTCCCCTGACAGCCTTTGGTGGCGCTGCAGGGTAAGAAATACGGGCCGTGACCGCCGGCTTGCACCACCTCTATCCGCAGCACTAGCTGCAGCAAATGTGAGAGGAATGACAAATCGGGGCTTAGGTTTAACAGCTTATCCTTTTTATGCTGATCGATAATGATTTATAATTCTTAACCAAGACCTGAAGTAAGAAATATACTGTCTGCTAAACAACCTTTCTGTCCAGTAATTCAGAATCTGAGTTACAAGGTAAGAAAAGGACAAACAAAAAGAATGAAAGAGTAAGTATTTCTTGTGAAGTAAGAAATTACTTCTTTCCAGCTACGAATCTGGCTTCTTCTAATGGAAATTCAATGTTCTGAAAAGTACTGGGATGGCATCTTAGGAAACTGCAGTTCTCTCGTGATCCATAGCAGAGGTCCAAGCAGGCAAATGGAAATGCCCTGACATGGCTCTGACAATATACTTAAATCCTCTGCCAGAGAGATAATCAGTCTGGAAAAAGCTGTAGTGTTTGCTCTGCATTCCAGCTCAAGCCCTAGCCTCCCTGCCAAAGCTGGCAGCCTTGCTAATAAGGGAGGATGCTAGCTGATGTAATTTGCTTTTACAGTGTGGCTACTGGTTCAGCAGAGATTAGAAAGACCACAAACTCATTTCACACAGGCTATCAGAAATGCACAAATGGTGACACTAGCAATCACTAGCCATTTCAGTCAGATAGAAAACCTGAACCCATTTAAAGGGACAGTAGTTTTGATTGGTTTACAGCTTTGTCATAGATAACTTTCAAAAATAGTGGTAACCCTAGTTATCTTCAGCAGGAGAGATCTCAGTACATTGAAATGCCTTTGTAATATCCTTTGATGAAGATGACGTAGAAGACCTTGAAAGAACAGTCCCTTATGCAATTTTTTTTTCTTTACATAGGAGCAAAGGCTGTCTCTCAACTGTTTGTTTTTATGCCAACAAGTGCAGGCTTGTGGAAATGGCACAAACACAAGACTAGTGTTCATAACTTCCTGGTTCATGTGTTACCTATTATTGTGAACCTTAGATATCATCTATTTATTTATGACTGGTTTACTGCCAGATTTCAATTCCTGATGCACACTCCTGAACAGCTTTTTGAAATAAAGCCCTAATCTGGGTAATAATAATAAAGATGTAGCATTTTCTACTGCACTGGTTTCCATGGCGCACAGTTTTCTTGCTTCAGGTTAATGGCAGTCTTTCCAAAACACAGAGGAGGGAAGAGAAAAGGGTTAGATTTCAAAAGCTCTTAGACGCCTACAGATAGGGATAGGTGTTGAGTGGGATATTCCCAAGTGCTACCAGAAAGCCTGCAAGAAAATTATTCCCACTGTAAGATTTATAACCAAACATTTCAGAATATGCTGAAATATATTGGAAACAATATTTCTTTTGTTCCTATTTGTTTGGTGCAAAGCATAAGACTTGACTTAATAGTAATTCCAAACAAGCAAAGAAACAGGCCCCACATCCCAGTACAGAAGACGAGAGCTGCACAAATTTGTACTCCTAGACATCATCATTTTCCAGTGGTAGTAGTAAATTTAACATTAAGTACCACGAACACCTATCTTCTCTGCCCACTTCTGGCTCAGCAGCACAACATATGTTCATGGATCTACCTGAGGAATTTGTTAAGATCTCCATGCTTCATATATTCAAAGACCATGATGAGTGGATCACCCTCAACACAGACGCCGTAGAACTTGACGATGTGCTCATGTTGTAGGTTAGTTAGCAGCTCTGCCTCGCGGTGGAAATCCTTGCGGGCATTGTCACTGGCATCCTTCAGTGTCTGGCAAAGAAAACAAAAATTTAAGGAAGGGGAGATATTCACTGAAGGTGGCAAATGTAGGATGGCACTGTAAGGGTAACATAAGGACAGCCTACTGCATAAAGCATGGAGGAAGTACTTTTTTAGTAACTCTTTTAGAAATGCAGATGTAATGTTTAAATGCAATTAAATATTGTCAGTACAATTTTCATTCTCCTGCCACACATCACCTCAAACAATTTTTGTTGTAAGAGGAAGCAGGAATACTCATGATCCAAGTGTTTTCCAAACACAGAACAAATAAACTGGTCTTATCCACAAAATATACAAGTACACACCTGGTTCACACCCTTTAGCATTTAACTTAGGTAAACCCTAGTATCCTGTTGGTATTTACCTTCCTTGTAAGTTCTTTAAAATAAAAAATCTGCTTGCTTAAAATACTTAGTGGGAAAGTGGATGCATTCTTCATGTATTACTAATGTCACTGTTGCTGATGTTGGCCCCTATGGTGTACTGTATGTACATTAGGTAGATTTACACAAGGGTATGTCCCTGGAAGCAGAACTTAAAACCTCAAGACACCAGCCAGAAACTCATTTGAAATTCTGTAAATCTACTCAGATACCTAAGATTAAGCATATGTGTAAGTAACTGGAGGACCAATACTAAATTGATAGAGAGGAAGTAGATGCAGATCAGAATTCTGGAGTGTTGATTTTTTTCACCCACTTTTATTTATACAGCTCTAAATTCTTGCATATTTTCATTCTGAAGGAAATATATCAACACTGGACCAAATAGAAGACTTAAATGTCATATAATGAAATAATGCTAATTTAACTGCCACACATACACAGTTTCAGATCTCTTCTTAAGAACTAAACATTCTTAGCAAGGAAACACTTTCATGCACCAAAAAAAGCAAATTCTGACAGGAATTGAAGGAGGAATAATTGTAATTGACAATCAACCACTCTTAGACTCTACCTTCAAAAGGTACAGTTGTTGCACTAAACTAATTCAAACAATATTTTTAAAACAGTAAGAGAAAGATAGCAGGTTACGAATGTTCACTAATTATTATTCACAGAAACTGATGTCTGGGCTCTGGACATCTGGATTTTAATTATACCTAGTCTTAATACAAAGAAAGATAAGACATGAAAGTAGTGGCACTATTGTAACTAATGATGTTTTTTTCCTGGCCATCTAGTAATTTTATTTTCTACCCTGAATTTATATACAGAGCATAAGACCAACCCCACTCATCAGAACAAATACAGAACAAGTTGATACTGTGCAATCACCCTGCCAACAAACCCAGGTTTTAGGTGCAATAGTCATGGTTTGTTCAAGCTTTTTCTTTAACAGAGACAATTCTATCCACTTTTCTGTATTATACTTATGCAAGTGTGAGAAGGAACAAAAAGATGACTGTCAGAGGAAATACTTGCTTTACTCGTGAAGCTGCAACCACAGGTCTTGAAAAATGAACAGCTACTATAATAAGGTTCAGATGGGAGGACAAGGAGCAGAGCAGACTGGATAGCCATCTGCCAAGTTCAGGGGCTTTTCCCTGTGGATTTCAGGCTCTATGGATCCTAGAGGCAATAGAAATCACTCATGCTACAGATGCACCTTCCCTGAGAGTCCCACTTAAAAACCTCATGGGTCTTCAGGCCCAGTATCCTTCCTCCACAAGTTTTACCAGTAACAATGCAACAAGGATGTTGCATCGTCAAAGCTTCACAAGCTATGATATATTAATATACACAGCTATATCATTCAAGGTGGGTATCAAATTGGCTCCCCACTATGGTCCCCACACAATTACATCTGAACCAAGCAAGGACTGGAACTGAAATGTCTTCCAATGCTTCCAAGCTCTGGGGTGATGCTTTAACACGATACAGGCACCAATCCACAGTCCAATCTACACTACATAATGAAATCACTGGGAACAATTCTGTTGCCTCTTGAGTCTCTTCGGTGGTTTCATGTATAAAGCAATTGGACTGTAATTATTCTCAACAACAGAATTAGAAAAAACAATTCATACAAACCCCATTTTTAAATAATAGCAACCCAGAAAAAAAATTGACATGGAGAAGCATAGACTGATCCTCTTTCCACCGGGCTCTTTCCCTGGAAAGACTGTAAAAACCTGACAGCTCTGCCCTGTGAGGATGTAATACTGCACATTTCAGAAGACACTTTTTATCTCACAGAAACAGCAAAATTATCATATGACAGAGCAGTTGCCACAGCAATTATGCATTTTCTGTCAAACAGCAAAATGCATGAAGGTCTAAAACTCAGGTAAAACTTAGGCAGGGTTTCTACTACTGAGGGACAACTTGAATTTCTGTCACCCACCACTACAATACCTCCTTCTCATTATTTCATGTATCACACAGAATAGACACAATGCATGAAAGACAGCTGACACAGTCAGGCAAGGAGGCGGGAAAGTGAAAAAATAAGTATGTAGAATTTACATAGAAATGACAGACTAATGCATTTAGCTTGTTCTCAGTGCAAGAGAAAAACCAAAACCAATATAAAACTGTAACAGCACAAAGCCAGAAAAAAGACATAGCATTTTTATTGTTGTTACTGACAAGTATACCAAAGCTCTGCATGCAAAGCACTCTCACCAGCTTATAGTTTTTCCTGAGTAGGAACTGAGGTAAAACGACACGTACTTATCAACCATTCAGTCCAGTGACTAAGAAGGGACATGCTCCCTTGGGCAACAGAGGAACCCACTGGCTATTACAGGAGCTCCACATCGGCTGAGTTCATCCTTGTGCCAGTTGGACCGCCACCCCATGCTTATTCTTCTCCACAGAGTCCCTGCCCCGGTACCAACGTAGCATATGGTCTCTGCAGACCTGTGCTCTGCAGTGAGTGCAAACAGCCAGTCCATCCTGACACCCCAGAGCTGCATTCATGGGCGAGTCAGTGCAAGAGCAGGGGAATGTGGCTCTCACCAACATCACCATTTGGCTTGGTAATGGAACTCTCACAACAGCTGTCCTTCATACTGTTATCAGCCTTCCCCTATGAAATTGTTACTACTACTTCCCACCACCATACAAGTGCTGAGTAGTGTATTTCCTCAAGAAATGAAGGGGTGATTTTGATCCTCCTCTGAACTGAACACCCTAAAAGTTGGAAATATTTGGCTTTCCTCTGATGGTGCCATGGAAATGTTCTTCACCACATGTACATAGCAGTCTGCTAGCTGAGCACAACCCTGCAGCAGCACAAGGTGAATCCCCCTCCAACCTCCCAGGGAAGCCAGAGGCAGCTGCTACCCTGTGCGCTGACAGTCATCCTCACCTCCAGCTCTGGACAGGTCGAACTAGTGCAAGACTATGCCTGGGGATCCAACTCTACTAGGATACAGTACCGATCCAGGCCTGAACAACCACTGTGGCATGGCAAAATGGCCCACAAGGAAATGGTAACTTTTTCACCTTCTACTCTCTGTTCTCTGAAAGTGTCCACAGCAAATGTTGTACTGATGTGATGTGCAAACTCACCTGGCGGGAAGGCTAGTACAACGCCCTTGCAATCTGCTTAACCTGTGCTTAAGCCTGTGCTCAAATGGTTTGACCCACAGAAAGCATTTCCAAACGCTCAGTGCTTCCCCCAAAAAGTCAAAACAGATTTTCTCCTCTTCCAAGGAGCAAAATTTTGCTCAGGCATACTGAGTTGTTTATGCTAAGCCTGATTTTCTATCCTCCCAGATTTTTCTGGGCTTCTTAGCTCCTAAATAATTTGCTGCAGCAATGTATCAGCATTTTGGATACTGGCTGGCCAAAAAGGAGATGGGTGCAGGTTGAGTCAGACTGAGTGATACTCAGGGCCAGGTGGGTACAGCACACTTAGCCAGCAACCAGCAGGCACAGGCAGCTGGCAGGGACAGCCAGCCATCCTGATTCACCCCATGCAGGTGAGACCATGCCTCCTCACTGCCAAAATCCTCCTGGCACCTCCTTATTCCTCACCAAGTACTATTCCTACTGGGCTCACCAAATCTATTTCGCAGAGAGACAGGTGGGTTGCGGTTTTGCCATTTTGCCAGCAGGGATGAAGCTCTTTTAAAGCCCTTGCTGTGTGCTGGGAGGAGCTGCTCTCCACTGCTGGCATCTGCTGTCTGCTCCTCTTAGAATTAAAAAAAACAATAATCACATATATTCATTGCTAAAGCCTGCACCCAGTGGTGGGCTCCGGACACAGTCCTCTGGCTAGCTCTCTGCACACCACTGAGATCCCATCCCTTGACCTCCACTATGACTGGAGAATACCTGTGAGCTATGGTGGGTACCACAGTGAAAGAGAGAAGCACCTGGCAATTAACCTCTCAGTTATATGGGGATCAATCCAATGGCACAGATCAGCAAAAAAATCATTCTTTGATGGCAGCCAGAGTCACATCTTCAGGACCCAATGTGAGAAACTAAAAATGGGCATAACCTGTCTGCAAAGGTAATTCTTCCCATAGCTTCCTGCAAGATCCTTATTAAGGACCATACAAAGAGTGGATCTGGTAAAAAAGAAGTATGACAGCTGTGCCAGAAAACAGATAGAATTGTCATCTAAATCCATGGAGACATCTCTCCCTTGAAAGGCTGAATGCTACTCCTTGTGAATCATACTGAGGAAGAGCAGCAGAGAGCAAGTGTGGCACAGCATTTAACAGCAGCAGTGCTAGGCTCCATTTTGTCAGGACTTTCAAAGGGAGCAAGTGAATGGAAAGACTTCTATCTTGCTATCAAGCAGTTCCCTGAAGTGACAGAAGAAAGGCAACTTCCACTCTAGCTTCACCAAAATACAACAGAAAATTCATTCAGATCTAGTTTTGCCACTTCCTCTCTCTTGCTTTCTCCTATCTATGATCTATCCCTTCAGGGCTTAATTTTTTCTCACCAGTCAACATGACTGAACATCTCCCAAGTATCAAAAAGCTAGTACTCCTGGCAACCCCCCAAAACCTGTTATTTTTGATGAAGCAAGAAAGTACTCCACAAATCCATCCTCTTTTCATGTTCTCTCACTGACAGATCCAAAATTCTATTCTTGTTTCCAAATCCAGAAAGATAATTACTCAATTTCTTTTACTGTATGGTTCGATCCAAAATGTACACATGGTTGCTTAATTGTGACTAGTCAGATAAAGTTATTTTCTGATGCCCAGGCACACCACAAATTCTAAATGTGTATTCCCCTCCATTTAATGAGATACTTCAAATGCTAGGCACCTTGTTCAGCTTCTGACAGAACACTATAGATGGAGATAAGAGATTGTCTCCAGGGAGACTTTGTAAACTCTTAAGAGAGTAGTTTCACCGATACTGTTTCTAGCATACATTCATAGCTGAGGTCAACAACCAGCCGCAGCCCTTCCATTTTGGTGGATGAAAAAGCTTGGTATGGTGAAGGAAGTTTGGTGTCTGAGCCTGAGACCAAGCTGGAAATCTTACTCCTTAGTAGATTCCCAACATACCATGTAGCCTGTGCCCTATAGAAGAACCAAATAAATCCCTTGGGTTTTTTCCCCAGAAATGTGAGAACTGTTCTGTATACTTGAAACTTCGAGGTTATGGCTGTTTTCTTATAGCTTCCTCCTCCCCTGGACTGCATTTTGGGAGAGCCGACTGGAGCTGTATAATCAAGAATCACTCCTCCATGTCATATCATGGCTTTTGGATTTCCATATAGCCAGTGTTTTACAGCACATGACAATATTATCTGCAAGTTTGTTATAAAATTCCTGGCAGTTATAGTAATGACAATTACGCACAGATATTGTCAGTGGCTGACCAAAACAATGGCACAATCCTGAAAAAGAAAGGCCGCCTTTGACTGGCAATTACACATGTAACTTAGCTTAGCAAGTAACAGATTATATTTTTTTAGACACACATATATGTCACATGTATTTTTAATAACCCAGACATTATTTTTCACTAATTAAAAAGATTTTGCCCCTTTGTAACACAGTCTGTTTCCCCCCTTTTCCTTGTGAAATTCAGCTCTCATTTTATAATTCTCAGCAAGATCAAATATCACATTCTCTTAACACTCCATTAGCCTTGTTAACCCTTCCACATATATCAGAGCAGTTACACTGGGCTATGGAATAGGCAAACAATCATTTACAAATAAAATAGCATTAGCTACAACCATGAATTAATAATGAAACCTTAGATTCTTTTACCTTCACTGCCACCAAGATCTTGTCCTGCTCGGGACAGAGGTTATAGCATTCCGCCAGAAAGACTTTCCCAAAGGCACCTTCTCCCAATTCTCTCTTGAGAACAATATTGTGGCGCTTGATGTGCTGCACAACTGTGAAGAGAAGACAAAACGGAGGTCAGAAGTAAGCTGCAAGGTCAGGATGGGACATGGTCCATGCTTACAGCCACATGGAAACAGGGTTGCCTGTAAAGTGGGGTGCATGTTGTGGAAGAAATCAAAGTGCTTGTCTGTGTCATTCATTAGTGCTTTGTCAAAAAAGACTGAGTTAATATATTTATATCTGGAGAGTAGCGCATTTGCTGGCTAAGAAGACATGGAACTAAGAGTCACCTGGGAAAAGGCCATTTATCACCGTGTTAGGAAAACTGCTACAGAGCATACATAACAGCCAATGCTGCTTTTTTAAAAAACTTGAAGGCCAAGAATCAGGAAACAAACCAAACCTTTCTCATATCACTTCTATTTTTGTACCTCTAGCAATATCCGAACTTTCTCATACAAAACCAAAAAGTTTTTAAAATAACCTAATCCAAGAAAACAAAATGTGCCCTCTTTCAAGTCAGTCCAACTTACTCTCTGGTTCTCTTACTACTTGTTCAACTGCTTTCCCTCTCTGTGCTATACTACGGTTACAATAAGATAGAAACTTCATTCTCGCAAATGTGATTTACAGTATTGCTCTGAAGTAAAAGAAATAAAAGATGGACAAAGGTTTTAGTCAGCATAGTGGACAGAGCCTTAACTGAATTGCTGCTCAGAATCAATTGATTCAGACATCAAAGTCCTTGAGCATTTTTGTTCAACACATATTTTCCTTTCAGGACAAGCTTCCATATAAAAAAATAACATTTAGAAGAAAATTTTGTAGAATACATTATCAATTTGCAATGTTCAAGCTAAGTAAAGCAGCTGCAAGGGCGGTTTAACTGGCCAACTCAACAGGGTTGATAGCTTGTATTTCCGAAATTGTACAAAACAGTCAGCATCTACTGATGAATCTAACCTCAGTGCATTTAGCTGCTTTTGCAAATACTGAAATGTTTGTACAAAGCCTACTTGCAACTTAAATCCTAAACAGAGTGAAGTAAATAGCTGTGTATAAGCAACAGGCTGGCTTCTGCAAAGGCATGAATCTCACATTGGCTGCTTAATTGCAGGGACCAGGACCGAACCCTGCCAATAATTTAAGATACATTCAGATGCAGACCAACCCCTGACTCCATGCTTGGCCTCACACCTGTTCCAAACTGGATGACCACTTACGCAGAAACCACCTTGCCTCTATTACTAAAAGATGGAAAATGGAGTGCTGCTGGTAACAGCAGTGGGAAGTGGCACAGCCTGTACCCATGGCTGTCACCAGAATTTGGAGAAAGGGCCCATGGTTTACAAGAGAAAAGTATGTGGGTCCCACACCCTGAGCCTATGGCGACAGAACACAAGTGCACTGCATGTAAATGCACTTCATATCCATGTGCATGAACGCAAGGGGAGTACGGTGCTGGAACAAGCCAGGAGAGTGAGAGATGTCGCCAGGCACCTCCATCATGAGTCTTGGCAGGTGGGCAGTGCACCCAAGGAGTGGACCTCCGCCAGACGCAGCTGCAACCTGTTAGAAACCCCCAGGCCAGCACACAAACAGGCCCACCATGCCCTGGGAGAGGAGCGAGGAAAGCCAGCTTCTCCCCATGCCACACCAGACTTACCAGGGCTTCTTTGTGTCTCTGCAGCCGGTGGCTGCAAGGGGGGGCATTGCCTGTCCCCCTCTCTGATGCCAGGTCTCTTAGCAGAGGCCACATGTTTAATTAATACCTGAGTACACGTGAAATGAGATTTGAAGGTACCAATGTTTTTCACTCTTGTCAAACTCTGGTCTAGCGTTAAGACTTTTTATTGTGATGATGCATTTATATTGGGTACACTTTGTTTGGCCAGCTACCCAAGCAACT
The DNA here is from genome assembly GCF_023634085.1 of Falco cherrug. Classification (NCBI taxonomy): domain Eukaryota; kingdom Metazoa; phylum Chordata; class Aves; order Falconiformes; family Falconidae; genus Falco; species Falco cherrug. The sequence continues at coordinate 43,932,929 of NC_073720.1, read as the reverse complement.
CCCCTGCAGTCAGTAGGAATTCGCTTTTTATTTTATTTTACTCCTCAGCAGTGACTTTCCAAGTAAAGCACAGAATGCAGTCAGCACAAGACAGGTCTGAACCAAAATACACCTTTTCCCCATGGACACAAGTTAACCAGCATCCCTTGCCTCTGCTGATACTGGTCACAAGGTAGATGGTTGGGGAGCACAGCTGCCCCAGCACACCAGCTGAGCACAGTAGTGTGGCACACCTCATCACCTGTGCTTTAAAAAATGCTTACTAATATATGAGTACTCCCCCCTACCCCCTGCCAAACCTGCCATTCAACCCTGCCTCCTGGGGAATTCTTCTCTTTCCCTCTGCTTGACCAGTATCACCAGGAGAATCTCTCTCTTCCTTCCCAAGAGAGAAGTTCAGCTCCATGTTGCCAGTGTCACCATCTTAAAGTGTTCACAAAGCCGATCGACAAGGAGTAGGACTGAGATCCTGTCCTACTGGTGTCAGCAGCAAAACTCCAGCAGAGGCAGATTTTCACTTGGTTCTCTCCACAGCTGCCAAAGACCTGGTGATGAACACAGCTGACTTTCTGAATTTTGTGTGGGTCCTCTCCATTTTGAACCTAGCCTATCCCTAATGTTGGCACCAGCAGAAGGAAGTTTTTTTGTGAAGTTCCTGAAGGACTTCACAAACAATAGAGTAAAAATAAACAAGAAACTTATCAAATACTTCTCTGTAGTACACTTACAGCTGCTGCTAAATGCTCTTATATAAACTAAGCATTTGAATAAACAACCCATCCCATAAACCGAACTGTCAAAACTGAAACACAGCAAGCTGCAGAAGAGATCTGTACAGAATATATTTGCAACTTGTCATGCTCTATCTATCCCTGCTACCTTTCTGAGCTGCATGGAGTTACTAAACAAATAAAAAATGACAGTAAATGTGACTAAATGGGCAGAGATTAAATATAAAACCAATGTAAGTAAATCAAACACATATGATGTGATGGAAATAGGAACTAAGGAAAAAATCCGTTTAGCACACTCAGGGCCCCAGGCATAACGACACCATCTTCAGTGGGAGGAGATTTCAGCAGGAGATACACTGTAAAATTCAGGTCAAAATCTGCTTTCATTTAATATCGTGATAAAGCAAATTAACTCTGTTGAAACCCAAGAGATTATCCTGGATTTACACTGAAGAAATGAAGCCGAAATTGGCCAAAGAGGTGGCATAACTGAATTACCAAAGAAGTGGTCTTAAAACACCATCTCACAGGCAGATACAGTCACAGAGCAGCTAGGTATGCTCCTCCTTTTGACTCTAAGTGCTGATTGCCTTTGAGCTGCCATTTGGGCTTTTAAGAGCACAGCATCCATGGTTTAAAAGATCTTGACTGATTACTGTGAAAAATATGTTACATTAAGCTAAAAGCTAAGTTAAGTTGAACTGAAGAGAAAAATGAAACATAAAATATGAAGTGAATTTGAGCAAATTAAGCAAGGGTAGGTGCTGAAGAGGGGCTGTGGTGTTAATAACCACAGAGCTGTGTCCACAGAAGCAGGGGGCTCCCACAGATGACTGCAGGGCATCAGCTGGCAATAAGGAGCAGAACTGCAGAAAAGGAGTTTCTTATCTTGAGGTCTCAGAGACATCACACCAACAAAGCTGGACTTCTAGGTATTTCACTCACTAACAAAGAGCATGCCACACTGGAAATAACAGATCAAAGCTTTATCCTGCAAACACTATATGCAGGCATGGGAATGCACTCCCTGGGTAACCTACCTTTCACTGAGAAGCTGAACAGAGAGGGTCACACCACGTTCTGGAATAGATCCAAGAAAGACAGGCAACTTGGGATCACCTCACCACACTGCATTCACCAAGCTGGACATGACTGATTCCAGCCACAGACTCAGCAGTATAAATTATTAAAATGTTTCTGCATGTAATTAAAAAGTGAAATGCTGTGACAGAGTCAAAGTGTTTTCTCCTTGGTCACAAACAGTAGGTCTGAACATTTTACCACCACAATGACCACTAGACCACCTAAGCTGATCTTCTACACAGCACGGAACATAGTATTGACTTAAATGATGTGCTTGGCAGTAGACTGCCTCCAGAAAATGTTTATGCTAGTCTTAATTTGAAAGTCTGAACATTAACTCTTTTGCCTTCTAATTTTTACCTTGTCTGGCCTGTTATCTCCCTCCCTTGGGTTTTAGGAGACTTTCTCTGCTAGCTCGAGCAGCCTTTTAAGGTCTGGTATTAAATACATATAATCAACATTCTTCTTGCTCTTCTTGGTAAGGCAAAGAGACAGAAGCCCCTCCCAGGAAAACATTTTCTCCAGTATGCCAGTCATTTTCATGGTTCTTCTCTGGAAAAAATTTCAACAACCTTTTAAAAGAAGTTGTTTCCAGTTGTTTTTCCCAACTGGAATCCACAATCTTGTATTATGCTCCACAAAGTTGTGATAAAAACATAAAATAAGCTCCCTATATCTCTGCATGTCCAAAGATCACACTAGTCCTTTTTAAGGCCAGGTTTTCTAAAAAGCATAAAAATGACATATACAGTATGCATGAGTATGTCTCATCTTGAACACCTAAATTACAAAAACTCACCAATTACAATACCACAAGTACTGTAAGTTTCAGACATGTTTCCATATGCCCCACGAGAACAGCACAGCCAGAAGAGATCTGTCCTTATGGAGAGGCTGCAACACGAACTCACTGCTTGATGGAGAGAAAGAGCCATAGCAGAAAGGCTCCATCACCACTGCTCACTGAACTACCAGCACTTGGAGATCTTGCTGTGTCACATGCGTACTTAAATCATCTGCTGAGTCTGTTTTCTAGGATGCTGTTCAAAATTTTGCTGGTGGTACACATGGGGAACAGTCCTAATGAATGAGTTGTGCCAGGAGTCTGAGGAGAGAATGAGTATCTTCAAGATGCCAAGTAACCAGGCAAGGTAATATTATAACCATATTTACAGCTGCATAAGGAAAAAGCAGCCGCAGAAAAGACTTGGCTTGTGATGTGGCATGAGGTGCTACAGAAAGACATTTTGCAAGTTTCTTCATTTCTTCTCCCATCATTTCTCTTTCAGCTGTGAAGACCCAACTTTTTCTAAGATCCTGCTAGAAAAAAACAGGTGTAAATGGTTGAGTAATTGTTCAGATAGTATACCACATTTGTACAGCATCTGTCATTCACACAAAAGGAGAGGTGGAATTTCAGACAGAATCCCATAGGAGGAGGATACAAAATTACTATGAACAGCAGCCAGCAAGTCTAGCCTCATGGCCACTGGATTCTGCAGTGGCAGCATCTCTATAGTTCTGCATACCATTGCCAATATAGAAATTTTGGCACGTTGAGATATCTACTCTCTAAAATTGCAATAAAAGCCGACAACAACCACTTTCTCTTTTTTTCCTTTTTCTTCTCTCTTTTCTTTTTTCTCTTTTTTCTTTTTCTTTTCTTTTTTCTTTTCTTTTTTCTTCTCTTTTTTTTTCTCTTTTTTCTTTCTTCTCTTTTCTTTTTTCTCTTTTTTCTTTTTCTTTTCTTTTTTCTTTTCTTTTTTCTTCTCTTTTTTTTTCTCTTTTTTCTTTTTCTTTTCTTTTTTCTTTTCTTTTTTCTTTTTTCTTTTTTCTTCTCTTTTCTTTTTTCTCTTTTTTCTTTTTCTTTTCTTTTTTCTTTTCTTTTTTCTTTTTTTTTTTCTTCTCTTTTCTTTTTTCTCTTTTTTCTTTTTCTTTTCTTTTTTCTTTTCTTTTTTCTTTTTTCTTCTTTCTTCTCTTTTCTTTTTTCTCTTTTTTCTTTTTCTTTTCTTTTTTCTTTTCTTTTTTCTTCTTTCTTCTCTTTTCTTTTTTCTCTTTTTTCTTTTTCTTTTCTTTTTTCTTTTATTTTTTCTTTTTTCTTCTCTTTTTTTTCTTTTCTTTTTTCTTTTTTCTTCTTTTTTCTTTTTTCTCTTTTTTCTTTTTATTTTCTTTTTTCTTTTTCTTGTTTTTTTTCTTTTCTTTTCTTTTATTTTTTCTTTTCTATTTTTTTTTAACCTTTTAACCTGTCAGCCTTGCCTGAATGCAGAAATAGGCCAGCAGTTCTGAGAATATATTTCTGATTATTTGATGCATTCAGCCTATACAACGTTTATCACTTATTATATTCTATAGAGATTTTTACAGTGCTATTGTTTAAGTTTTACTTTACAGCAGCAACAAATTCTCATGCCAGACTGGTGCCCAGCTGTTGTAGGCACAAACAAACAAGCAGCATGCTTTCATATATACAGTCCACAGGTGAAATTCAATTCATACCTGTTTAACAGAAACAAAATAATCTGACAGAAAACCCACTCCTCAGCTACTTTAATTTAAAGGCACTGGTACAGGCTATAGAAAACTGAGTATGGAGGATCCACAGAAGAACTAGGTCAGAAAGACACTTGGGCCTTGTCACATCACCTGTACAAGTAGAGCTTCTGAATCACTTTGAATTTTGTTTCGTTTCTTTGAAAAAGAACGATTTAATTCAACAGTTCTAAAACAGTTATCCCTGAGGGGCCATCAGCGATCTACCAGATTTTTCACAGGTATTGGACCGCAAGTGGGCCTTATGGAGATATTTAATGGGCAAGCTGACTAGGCAGTGGTCTTCCTAGAACTGGAGACATTCATGAAAAGCAAACCTGTGAGCAGTCACAGGCATGGCATAATTCCCAGGGATTTCCTAGTGTCAAGAGCTACATCTGCTGATAACTCAAACAGATCTGTGATTGCTGCAGCTTAACCTTTCAGTTGCTTCATTTACAACTTAAATCCTCACAGGATCTATACTTTAAACCTCAGAAATTCTATTGTCTTGGATGAGAACTAGGCTTCTCTTTGTGACTTAGCTGCAGCTCCTGGGAGAGGGTGCCCAGTCTTTCCCCACCTGCCTGCAGCAACAGGGGCATCACAGCTTTTGCCCACTATAAACTCATTTTGCTGTAGCAAGTGTGGTTCTTTGGTTCAAACTCAAGTTTTTGGTGTATTTGGGGGTTAATATTTCATTTCTGGTGAGGTGTTTTATCTTCCTCTTTTGTTACAGTAATTGATTTGTTTTAGTTGGCCAAGATCCTCTCAGTCTGGCTACAGATAAGCATACTGCCATACTTGATTAGCTCCTTAAAATCAAATAAGAACTACTTAATAATAAACACTAATAACAACACTATCATTGTTTTAAATGCATGAGCCTTATGAGCTAAACCCACTCTTCAGGAAAATAATGAAAAATAAGGAATAATGAAATTGACAGTTTTTCCAGGCATGAATTTGCCCCTGCATACAAAAACTAAGAGACACAAGGCTCCCAAGCCTTAGCAACCTGAAACTGGTTTTATTTCAATTGTAAGTATGTGTTAAATACGGATTTGATCTGTTATGTGCTAAAACAATGGGGATATATCAGAATAACTGAAAGCTAGATTTGGAAGTCTATGTTCAGAATAAATAGCAGATATTAATTGCTCTGCATTTTTTTTTTCTATGATGCTTCCAGACTACTAATAGCTTTTCAGCACAGTATGGTAAATCAGCTTTAAGCAGAAAACAGTGCTGGAATTTTGAACAAACATTGCCTTTGCAGATGTGTGCACTTAATTTGCAAATGCCAATTTCCATGCACTTCTTCCAAAAGATTAATGATGGTAAAACTGAAAGCCTATTGTGCATGAGTTGCTGTATAAAACCTCTGCTAGTATTACTTTACTCTGGCAAATCTGGTCCATCTTCCATGTTTACGTTAACTAGTGACAATGATCTCGCTACCACCACTCTTCTCTTAGCTCAGACCAGCAAATCCTTTCCCTCAGCAAGATACTAATCTTTAAGGATCTTCCCTGCTGTAGAAAGAGAAGCACTCAGTAAGGGACAAGGGACGGGGAAGTGCCATGTAGCGTATCTCATAACAGATGCTTGTAGGGAAGAAGGGCTAATAAACATAGTGTCTTCAAAGTATTAATTCATTTCTATCTCTGTTTTCAGAAACAGGCATAGTCTGAAAAGCATCCCAGGATGCCACTCTGAGAAGCAGGACCTGAAAGAAACATCATACATTCAGGGACTGAGCCATATTCAAGCTTGGCCTAAGTGAGTATAAAGGTGAAAGTCAAAGGAGATTGCCCTGTTTTTGATGTGGGTTTCTCTACTTTGTTTTTTCTCTTCTCATTTTGAAAGGAAAAGAAAATAATTTTGTATCTTGATATAAGGATTTTACTGGTTGCCTTTCAAAAGAAAACATGACAAGTAAATGAAGCTTTCAAGCCTGTGAAAGAATAAACCATGTGTTTAGCTCACAGTCCCAAATTCTATCCCCTTATGTAAAAGTTAAGACATACTTAATCTTTACCTTTTCCTGATCTATTTTACTAAAATAGCATAGCATCTGATCTGTCATGTTAGACAGGTAGGTCTGCCCTGTTGCAGCCAGCTGTGCATGGAAAGGGAATACAGAAAACACTGTAGGACCACGGCAGGACCCAGCCTCTTCCCTATTACTTTGAAGTATATTATTTACCCTTTTCCTAATGATTTTTTTCCTGCTTCAGAGCACCTTTTACAATTTTTTCAGGGTGCAGCACACTGTGTGGCTTTCCATGAGGAAAGCCGAGTTTTATGCATGCCCATGCTTTGCTCTCTTTGGTCCAGCTGAGGTAAACCCCTCCCTTAGAGGGAGGATCAGTCTCTGCCTGCTACAAGGTTACTTGCTCTTATGATCTTGTGAACACTGCCCCTTCCCTGGGTTTTGCCATAAGTGGCCTTTAAACACAGAGGGAAGTTACAGGTTTGGTTATCTCCAAGGAGGACCCAGAAAAGACACATAAAGACATTAGGCATTGCAAACAAACAAAAGCAGAAATCTTCCTCACTCTTTGATCAGGTCCCTGCATTATCTACTGAGAAACAAAGTCAGCAGGAAGGAGACAAGTCTTGAGTCTTCCTATAGACTGAAAAGGAAAGAAACTCAGTTTGCCCTCTGTCCTCTGGGGATACAGAAGGGGTTAGCACTAAACATCATACTGCCCCAAAGCTGCACGCAACGGGAGAGATGAGCAAAACCATCATAAAGGGTGAACGCACCTGGAAAAAAGGCTGTTCCCTTTTACAGATATGCTGTCCTTCAGAGTTTCTGCATCCTTCCATGGTGAGGCATTTGTTGCTCTGCTTTTGTTTCACTGACAGGCTGGCACACCTTTTTGCTATGGCATGCCATACAACAGAGGCTTATGTCCCCGTAGGGCATTTCCCCCTTGGCCCCTGTTACAGTTTCAGAATCCCAGTGCTTATGGGAAACAAAGGCAGTTGTAACTGGCAGTGTTATGTGTACAAGGTACACCCAGAAAATGTGTCTCTACGCTGGGCTGTGCCAGATACCTCTACTGCAGACACAAAGCAATCAAAAGATTATTACATTGTACCAGCTTCCAACAAAAGCCCGGTAAGTTCTCACTTATAGGCCATCCAAATGAATTCACAAAGGGTTTGCAAGACTGAACATACTGAGGGTTTTTCAGGATCAACTGCTGCACAGTAAGATTACTTTTGTCTTGTTGCACATGCACCAGAAAAAATTCTTCCTCTGTTTCCATATGAATGTAGCAAATTCTTCATTTTTCAAGCTTAAAAAGATCTGCCTGTCATAGACCACACATCACCTCCTCTGCTGACCTGCTTCTTCCATCCTGCATCCTCTGAAGGACTAAGACTGTAAAGTGTAAGTTTACACAACACAAATTATTCCACATGTAAAGATCATGAGGTTCCTACAGCCTGGATGGCTTCTCATCATCTTCCAGGGTCTGACAACCTCCCCAAATCCTAGGGAAGGATGCACATGAGACAGTGTCACGCCCTTTATATTAGGCTTTGCTTAAGCAAACGAGGGTGCTCCTACTTGGAACTGCTTTCTGAATTACACTAAACTGTAGCCCAGCAGGATTTGAGAACTCTTCAAAGCCCTTCTTTAATAGCAGCAGGATAGGTGCCTGTTCTAATTGCCCTGATAGAAAACCCAGCCTGTACCATGGGTACAGTGAGAAAGAAAAGCTGTGGTTTGACAATGGGTATAGTAGGACTTTCCCAGATCATTTCTCTTGTAAAAAATTTATGTTTTCCTCTTCTCCCCACTTAGATCTGCATGTTATTTTCATGTAACATGAAAACAAACACACCTACCTAACAGATCTAGCAGAGAATATGAGAAATCTCCTTTCACCCACTTGACCTCTGGACTGTGTTATCTGTCAGTTGAAATTATGTTTCTCTATAATTCAGACAAATAAGAAGGAGTCCTTCTTTGCTAAAACAAGCTTGGTGAGGGAGCAAAAGTCTCAACTATGTACAGTCCCTTGTAACCGGTCAGCACAACTTACAGCCTGGGGCCACTTGCCCTTCAGCGGATCGGAGGCAATGCCATACTCTACATGCCCCCGTGGCTGCAGACAGCTGCGCACCAGTTGCTCAGTCAGCACGTAGCCCATCTGTCCAGCCAGCAAGCCAGAGACAAGCTTAAAGTAGGAGCAGAGAGTGCCTTGGTTCCACTATGGACAAAAAACCCACAGGTCTGTTTCTCAGCACAATTCCCTTCAGACATCTGTTTAAATAAGGGCTTCATAAATTTTCATTAACATGTATAAATCCCCTCCCACATATCAATAAAACTTTATTTTAAAGAAAGAGAATGAACACAGATAAATTAATCTAAAGTTAACTATGCGGTATGTCAGCAGCCAATGAAAAACAAAGACCTGCACTCCTTTAGGATAACAACAGCTTCCCACAGGGTCCACTGTGATAATGAACTGTCAGAGTCCCAGTACCACCAGTGACAACACAACCAAACCACCACTAAATAGGATCTTTTAAAGCTGTGGCCCATGACGAGGTTGAGGACAAGTTCAGTCTCTGCCAATATGCTTTCAGCACCTAAAAGCATCTTGGGTTTGAGTTGATAATTACAGTGTGCTGAGCCAAGCAGCTGTCACTAAGGAACAGGAGCTGCCCAAACAAAGCAAAATGCATAGAAGTTTACTGCTGATTTATCACACAATAATGAAGCCAGTTACAGCCTTTTGAGGCGTGGAAGTGAAAGACAGAAGGGGGAGGGGGGGGAGGGGGGAGAGGGAAGACGAAAGGGAGGAAGAAAGAGCTTTGAACATTTTGTTCCAGACAGTTTCCAAGAAAGAGGAAAACACCAGGCATGATTCAATCAAAGGATGCCCCCCCACAGCCCCGCTGTTGCTGGAGAAGTGGCCACTGGGAAGATACCCGCGACACATTATTTCCCAAACACACAGATCCACTCTTTGCCGAGACATGAACTCTTGCTGATGGCAGCACACACACATAGCAGGGCAAACAAGAAGAAGAACAGCAGAAATGGCTGAATGAACTTTATTTGGGATCTGACATACAATGTCAGTATAATGAACATGACCTAAAGGAGAGTGTTACACTCATAAGCAGACTAAGTTGGCAGCTCTGACCAATTAATACCAGTTAATTTTATGGTGATAGCTAGTACACATGTATGATATTCTGTGAAAGCTTAACAGATGTCACCATAAATGATTGCTTTCTCCCCAGTGCTCTTTATATTGGGAAAGTACTTACAGTCGAATCTTCTGTAACACTTGTAGACTGAAATGAATGCAAATGTAATTCTGCCAGTCTCTGCAAGAAACCAAAAATGCATGGACCAAAAAACTTCTCACCTAGTGTCTACATGACTGTTGCTTTTAAAAAACACAACTGTTTTGTTCCAACTACTGTACACAATGATATTTACAGCAACTGTAGTCTGCACAGAACACAGATAGGCAAAATGTAGGGTTTTTTCTCCCCTTCCTTCTGAAGTTCAAGTTCTCTCCCAGAGCAATAAATACCAACTGCCTACATACTCATGTACTTGGAAAACATTCTGGGCAGCAGTAACCAACACAAATGGCTGCTACATTTGTTGAACTGTAATGGCAGAATACCCCACACCCTTATCAGTAAAGCAAATATTAAAAATTACCAACATTTTTATTGTTACCAGTGAAACAGCTGAATTTTTGTCTCAAGTTGCTCAGAACTGGCACTTGCAGCTAAGGAAACAGGTGTTGTCTATTGATATGCACGCCACTGAGGTACACGAAGCATTATTGTCAGCCCTACAGACAAAATGTCACTAGGGTACGTTAGCTGACCACTTTACAAGCAGTGTTGATTAACTGCTGCCTCCTGCAAGACCACCATGGGCAGGAGGGCAAGTACAGACCAGCTTTTAGGAGGGACTAGTATGAAACGAGCTGGAGGGCTGCTCTGCCTTTTGGTAGTCCCAACAACCACAGAATGGTCCTCAAGCAGTTTCCAGGACTCTGTTTCCAGCCTGAACTTCTGGTCAGAAGCTAACATAATTGTTTATAAACCATTTTCAAGATTTATTAGGTAGTTTTGCCAATGTTTTCCCATGTACAACTCTCAACTAAGTAATAGCCTAGTGTGTTGCTTTCACCATTGCTTCTGTCACATTTATTTTTCCCTTGTTGTAACATTCTCTTTGATAGGAGAACGGTAATTCAGGCACATGTTCCAAGAATATAACAGGCTCTAACTGCAAAATAACCATTCCTCATTTCCATTTTTCCTTACAGAGAAACTACAGAGAGGCAACATCATTTGCTTCTGAAACCTAGACGCACACATGCATAGAGGTGAAAAAGTATTTGTCATCAGCACTTTGGCAAACAACTCTTATAAGGCGTCTGCTGAGTGAATTCCTTTATCATTATAACACCCACCTAGAAAATAAGGCCAGAAATGCTTACCTAGCTGTTTCACAACAGTGGGATTTTTTAAAATCTTAATTACTTTTTATTTGGACAGTGTCACAAAGTTATAAAGTGTAAGTTTTGTATTCATAGAAGTTCATATCTGGTATATTTTTAAAACAATGGCCAAACTCCTCACTGCCATTACCTTCTTAGTTTCAAAATCCCAAGTGGAAACTCTTCAGATATGGATTTGGTGGCAATGAATACTGCCTTTTACTATTTACAGATTCGAGCCTCCTTAAAGTTTAAGTGCATTATAACACAGGCAAAAATAAAAGCAACTGGAAAGAAAAAAATGCATTCAGAAAAAAGATTTTGCAACAACACTGTTTCTCTTGCATTGCCTTCAGTGTCATCCTGTATGCCATGAAACCAATCCTGCTCTCACTCACAAAATGTAAACTGGGAAACCATTGCGTCCTTCTAGATTAACAGTCACAAAGAGACGCTGCTGAAGAGAGCAATTAAGAAACCCACAGCATCCCTTGATTTAAGACACAAAAAAATGACTTGCCATGAACAAAAGAAAATGTGAGGTCTGCTGCTTAGCTAAGTGCCCTAATTCTTTGCTTATTCCAGTCTGTATGTAGTTAGTTTACAGTCTTTTATGTACCATCCTGCATAAAAATAAACAGGCCCTCAGGGATTAACATACCACAACCAGCACTTCAAAACTACTTGCTTTTTTGCTCCCTTTCCACACCTCCATAAATGTAAACAAACAAAGATTTCTGAACAGGAGCTACTGCAATAATTTTCCTTCATATTGAGCCAAACAGGCATCATAAATTGCAGTTGTTGCGGAAATCAGGAACAATGATAAATTGCATCCTAATGAGGGCTATTCTAACTAAGGATCATTGGGAAAAATCTCTTCTCAAGACTATTTTAAAAGGTACTTTTCCCCATAATTAACCAAGTTTAAAGCTAGCTACAGCAGCTAGGAACAAGTGGCTTAATAACCTGCATATTGCTGCTAATGCACAAAAAGCACTGTGCTTTCACACACAGACCCTGCTGAAAGCCTAGTTATGGGCAGCCACGACAACTGCTGCTGCAGGACTGTGTTTTCAGTTCGAGCCCAGCACTGCAGGAGTCTGATACAACTTTCCCAAATCAGTGACAGGCTTGTCGCTGACATCAAGGGGAGCCTGAAAGAAGCAGTCTTCTTCACAAAAAAAGAGGTACATCTTGCTTCAGAAATACCTCAGAAATTGGACAGGTTGTGAGTTTGAATGAAAAGACAGCACACACATAGTAAACATGTTCTAGGCTGCAGCTTTCCACCCTGTAATTCTTATCTGCAGATATTTAGGAGAGGACCATCCACACCATAGAATTTATTGTCTCTAGTGAGAAGCATAAGACTGAACTGCTGATGGGCTTGAGAAGAGACACCAGCAAACAATTAAATATGGGCAGGGTGCAGCATGAACTCTGAAAAAAAGAAAAGGAAGACAACTAAACTGCTCCAGTTCAAAAGAAAGGGAATCTCCAGACCTCAGCTGATTAGTAGTGCTAATCAGATTTTCACCTGTATTCTCGCTTAAGCATTTTAGGTCCTGTTAACTTAGATACCTTCATCCTGAACAGCCTTTTACAGCTGCTCAGGAACAAGCCTAACATCTGCCCTGCAAAGACTCCCCTTAAAGATTTTATACAACATTTTAATTAAATTCTATTCCTAATTCAGCAAGAATTTGCCCATATCCAAACCAACATCACAGCCACTTGTTTCTGCACAGTGAAGATTTTTTTTCTGTTACACTAGACAACCGTATTTGGGGCATGCTTAGAAAAAGACAGAAAGTTTTGCTAGCTTATTTATCACTACCTCTTAGTAACTCAACTTTATTTCAATCCACATATTGCACAGCTGCCAGGCTGTTGGAAATATGTCTGCATCCCATTTGGTTAGTTATCCTACAATTTCAAAAGCTCCTGATGTCCTATGGAAGTTTGCAGATGTAGTTCCCTCACCCTCCCCAGCCACAGCATGACAATGCATGCCAGAATACACGCTCTGACACAGACTTTGGAGATGGCTGTGGAAAGATAACACAATTTTGTGATAAATTCATTATGATCAAGCAGCACCAGTTAAAGCAATCACTCTCCTGACCAAAGAAATAAGGGAGGAAAAGAAAAACAAAAACCCCCAAGTCTTCACTTTTCTGATGTCCTGTTGCATCAAAGCACAGGCTGCAACAAGCTGAGAAAGTGTAATGTGCTTCAACGTCTTTTTCAGTTGCTATGGTACAGTTTCTTATGGAAAATTCCTTGTTCTGCGTGATGTTTTTCCTGCCTCATTTGGGATGGCAGAACCGTTCCTTGTGTCACCTGAGAAACCGGGCTGTCAGTTTCCACCTATTGGTGAGAAAGAAACTCATCAGCAGCAGAACTCAATGGAAAATTCCTCGGGTAGAAGTTTCTGCGCTGGAGGCCAACATGACCAGGGAAGAAGGACGGATGGGTCAGAGGCCACGAAGGAGATCTGGCTGCCTCCTCAGGGTCAGCCACAGATTTCCTGCGTGAGCTGGGGCAAGGGATTTAATTCCTGGGACTCCCTGCTCATGCAAGCAGGACAACAAAGCATCCTTCCCCCATTCCTCACCCTGTGCATGAAGCCCCAGGTCTGTAACCTGCCCAAAGGGCAATCAACTAGTTCCAGGTTACAGGAGCGGGGCCATAGCCCAAAAGCTCTTCAGGCAGGGGTTATTTGCAGGTGCAGAGTCCCACAATGCTTCGCACACTGAGGTCTTGTTTGGAACTTGAGGCTCTAAAGAAACACGCACAAAGAATAATAAATAATCGCCTTGGTCTCTGCTCTTAAGGAAAAATATCAACATAGGCAAGGAGGAGAAACTCCACCTTCACCATACAGCCAAGCAGGAAAAAAAAAATTGGCTTTTAGAGGAGATCTGCACTCTATTTTCTGCATAGAAAAAAAAAAAAGGTATTGCAGCATCACACTAGTGATAAAAAACAATCAGGGATAGTGCCTTTTCACTAGGGGAATTTCTTTTATGGATTAGTTGGAAGTAATCTGATTTTAATGCAACATTTTTCCTATGGGAATGTTTTTCTTAGAATCAAAAAATAATTAGATTCCACCACTTTTGATTCTTGACGAAACCAAAGCATGGTTAAAAAAAAAAAAGAAGAGGCGTTAACATTTTAATGCAGTTGGATACCTGCCGTATTTCAGAATGCCAAAATTCCCAATTCCCATGGGCTCCCTATGGTGATGAGAAGAGCTTTTGACCTCTCTGAGGAAATGGGTTTAGAAAATAATAAATGCATAAGGACTTGAAAAGAGACTCTTTTAGTAATGTCTATCATGAGAATGAAGAGCATTCAAGATGTGACAATGCAATTGCACTCCATGGGAAAGATTTTCTGTTGGTGCCAATATTTAAAGCTCCATTGACTTCAGTGGAGTTTCACCCCTTAATCCAAGAAGGTTTGAACTTGTTGGATATCTCTTGCAGTTATATACAACCACTTTGGTCTTTTAGAGTTCTTCCCCTTTCCAGATAAGTTCAACAAGAAACTTAATGGAAACAGGTGTAGGAATGAAAGAAAATATGCCAAATATTAATTGAACACAAGTCAGGACATTCAAAATTTCGATTCCCACAGCACTGATTTCAGCATAAAGACAGTCAAAAATTTGACTGAAAAATATTAATGGTGTAAAATAGTTTCAAATATTCAGCAGAAGGAAAATGCTGATTTTCAGTCATCTTTGTGGGTTTCTAAAACAAAGAATCAATGTCAACATTCTAAAGTGAAACAAGCTTTCTCCCACCACCACCCGAATCACCAAAAAAAAAAAAAATCTTACCCATACTTTTGAAATATTTTCCCAAATACGCTTTTCATTTTAAAATACCAAATTATTTATAATTTATTGAAGATGCACATTTTTTCATTTCAACATTTCAGTTTGAAACTTGAGACAACATTGAATCAAGTGCCCTCTGCTTTAACTTACATGCTGATTTTAAAGCAGAAAGTAATTTTGAAATGCTGAAATCTCTCACAGGAGGAAAATTCTATTTTTGAACAGCTTTACTTCTGTGCATTTAAAATCTCAGCTATTACTGTGGAACTTTGGAGGGGGAGGACTTGTACTGAAGATGGAATAATTCAGTAAAGGCTGCATTATTCTGGTAGGACCTTCAGCTCTCACTTTGCATTATGGTGGAGGAATCACTCTTTCAAGGCTTTCATCAGGTGAAGAACTAGATACCAGTCTCATTCAGAAGCCCATGCAGGATGCCTGCACATCAGCATATTGCTCCACTAATAATTTTCCTCTTTCTTATCCATGTTACCAAATTTGACTGCCAAGAAACTTATCGGGTAAAAATCACGTGCAAGACCTAATGAAGTTATAGAAGTTTGAACCAAAACCCAAGATTTGCATACAACTGACTTTTGACAAACTTTACATCCTGATCTGAATGCTGAGTTAAAAGTAATTGCTCAGAAAATCTCTCCCAGACTGAACAAAAATTACAATCGTCAAAGGAGGATTCTGCAATTTAATTCCTATACTACCTCAAAATGCTAATCAACATACAAAACCTTTGGAAGAGCTAAAATTTCACATATAACAGTATCTTTCTGCTAGAACCCACCATTAGCGACGTGGCTCATTGGTGAACTTGGCAGTCCTGGGTTAACAGTTAGACTCGATGACCTTAAGGTCTTTTCCAACCTAAACGATTCTATGATTCGACGATTTGGATTATGATGGGCCACCTCATCTTCAGTAAGGTTGGTGCTATTGCATTAATATTCATAATACAAAGCCAATGCAAATCATGATACCTGTTAAATATCCAGTCCCTTTGATAATCACAAGAACTGCTGTTATATTTCCCTTGTCCCAGCATCCTAATAATCTTTCTCTTCATATCTCCAGCAGCACAAGTAGCAGCTGGGGTCTGGAGGTACAGGGCATGGGCAGTACAGAAATAAACGGTGACCCAGAAGAGCTTTTTGCTCTTCAGCTGTCTTGTACTCTGTTGATCCTTTCACACTCCCCAAAGATCTGAGACATTTTATAATTATGACCATCATGGAATGTCATCAGGGATTCAAGAGGACTTCCCTCCCGAACATCCAGAGAAGCAATAAACCTCAGTTTAAAAGCTATAAAACAAAATCAACAAATGGTTAAAGCTGCAGATATAAGGCCCTGTCATGCCAATCTCCAGTTCTCTTCTGTGCTCCAGAGAAGTGTGGATAAAATTCCCTTCACAACCCAAGACAGATACTCAAGTAGTTGGCTGTCAGGATGAAATGCAGGAACCAGGGAAAGCTCAAGGAACACACTGGCCGAGTGAAAGGCAATTAAAAAGATCCTTAATCAAACACTGCTGCTTTTAACAAGTCAGATAATGCATTGAAAGCAAAGCCTACTTGCCCAAACCCTTTTGCTTCCTGAATCCAAATCCTGAAGTTGGGGAGGGCAAAAACTAGGTAGTGACTTTAATTGCTTGAACTTTAGAGCAGTACAGCTGCAAAATATTGGCTTAATTGGTGTAAATGACCAACAGGCCATTTTTGTCTGTCTTATCTTTTGTTTTTTCCTTTTTCCTCCTGCACCCTCTCCTTTTTCTTTGTCTGGGAGAGGGAGATTTTTACACATCAGTGTCCCACCTGGTGCCACTTCTTACTGGAGCCCTCTCTTGTTATTGCTTGTATACATGCAAGTTCCAAACTTTTGTGTTTTCCCTGCAGTTTTCCTATTGTCTGAGCATGATTCATCTGCTTCATCTTTGAGAATGTTGGTTCGGTTTCATCCCATCTAACAAGTTTTATTAGTAATTGTGTCTCTGAGTCTGTATTTATGATGCTATGTGTAGAACAGTGTCACCTTTAACAACATGCCTGCTGGCTTAAACAACAGAGATTAAGAATATTTTCTCCATGTTTACAACTCAAGATATTCCCTGTAGTAAAGCCTGAGGACATACACTGAATTCCGTTCATATAGAGC
This sequence comes from Falco cherrug, assembly GCF_023634085.1. Taxonomy (NCBI): domain Eukaryota; kingdom Metazoa; phylum Chordata; class Aves; order Falconiformes; family Falconidae; genus Falco; species Falco cherrug. The sequence goes on along the minus strand of NC_073720.1, from coordinate 43,916,061 downwards.
AGCTGCCTGTTAAAGGTACCAAGTACTGTCTTTCCTTTGTTCCATAGTCTTGCTATAAAAGTACCTATTATTAAAAGACTGAATATATTCATACACAAGCATTCATGGCTGTGCGTTTCATAAATCTTTTAATTGGGTTGATGATGAAGGGAGAAGAAACTTTTGTCTCCTGTGAATCAAACCATCACCCTTTGTGGATCAGACTGCGTAGTAGCTGCTCAAAAGTGCAGTTTTGTTTACAGTCATCCTACAGCTTGCACAACTTAATACCGCATGCCAAGAACCTCAGTAAGTCAAGCGTATCAGGATGCAGAAATCTTTAGCTTGCACAGTATTAAATAGCTCATGAGTTTACTTAAAAGCAACAACCCAAAATCTTATTCCAAATACACTCTTTGTCAAAGACAATGAGGTTTGTCACAGATAAGGCTAGATAAAGCTTGTTCCTTCACAGAATGTGAGATACAAAAAAACCAGTGCTCACTGGTTTTGGCTCCAATGTGTTCAAATCGGCTTTGATCTATAGCTACCTTAGCCTGGTTATCCAGGGAGATAACATGCCGTGCAAAACTCCAGCTCAGCACTGACATGGCTTCTCAGGATCTGCCAGCAGAAATAAGCTTGTGACCACAGAGAGTTTATACCCAAGCATGTAAACTAGTATTTCCTTCTCTTATTATAAAGAGCATGGAGACCTAGGAAAGATATAAACCCAGGATTGCTTATCATTCCTGAGACTGCATTTCCATTAAAATAATTACCCTTCTTTTTTTGAAAATGAAAATTCCAGCAACGAGATATGTTTCTGCAGCAACTTTGTTCTTAGCACTTCTTTGAATTTGCCTGTCTTTCTGAGGGGGATACCTAAAAAAGCCCTCTATAAGAGGAGAGAAATTCAGTGAACTATTCTGACACAACTTTTCTGCAGCCTGCTGCCATATTTCTTTATCACGGGCCAGAGACTGCTATCTCAGACATTCAAATGTCTCCAGCACAGCCTTTGGCTGCAGTCATGGAAGAATCAAAGTTTCAGGAAGACAGCTCTTGAGACAGTTCAGCTAACGAATAGCGTGGATTTTAACACGTATTTTTTGTGTTTGTATACAGTATGCTCATAGAGAAAGTTCATAGAAAGCATAACAAAATGTTTCTTAAAAGATTTTATGAACATTTGGATGGGATGAGTGGTCCGATGAGGTCAAGAAATCACTATGGGTGGGCTCAGCCTTTTACATATGATGAAAAATAAATACTGCATGCTCAGGCAGAGAGTCTCAAATCTAGACAAAAACAAATAAAATTCAAAGACTTCTTTGTACATTTTCTCTCCATTACTAAGAAAAACACCCAATGTTTTTCTGTGCTTTAACCATAGAAAGTGCTCTACATGCCTCTGTGTGCATATTCTGTCAATAAGCACAACGTTGAGATGACTAAGCTGTCTTCTGTGGGAGCACTGAACACCTGTGTGTTGTGCTATCTTGAAACCACCCTACCTTGCAGAAAATTTACCAGTCCAAGAAAAATGTCTTACCAGTTTGTTTAATGTTGCCATCTACAACAGTCCTGTTTCAGATGTTGAGGCTAAACTCAAAACACAGAGATCAATAAGCTCGAAAGTCTTATGTTGATTAAAATGGGAAATCAATTCTGAATTGGGTCTCTAGAGAAAAGCTATCACTGCCCCCCAAAAATTGAAACTTCTTTTTTCTTCCTCATTTCTGAAAGGTAACACTTTACTTTGCACGGTGTTTATTCCTCAATATGGTACAACTTCAGGGTTCTCTGAAACACTGCCATTAAAAGAAGAAAAAAAATGTAACCTTAAAGTGTCATACATGGTGTAAAACCAATTCCAGCAAGGAAACATGCTGTATCAGAATGCATAATGCAGAAGTCTTCAATGAGAGTTGGGAAAAAGTCACCTTCTAACAAAATAAGAATCGTTGCAAACAGCTGGATTCAGATTAACTTTCAGAAGGATTCACTGCATCTGCAAGGAAAGCAAAAGGCTTCTGCCTTCCTCTCCAGAAGCAAAAGCTAAGACAAAAGGGGAATATGTTCTGCAAGAAGGACTGTGTGAATTTGAGGCTTGAGTCTGTGCTCCTATACCACGTCTTCAGGTTGGGAACTGTAATTTACTGTGCCTGAAACCACACATCACTGAAAACAGGTACCTGATGTCTCCTCTCAAGGTTAGGCACAAGGCTGAAAGGACCCTTCGTGCAAGGTTGAGTTGAGCACAGGGCTTTTGGGCTTCATGTCTGATGCCTGCTGGGGCTGGCGGTGGCAGCTGAAAGGGGTCCAGCCTGCAAATCCAAACTCCCCAGTGATGGCCAGAAATTGAGGCAACTTCAGGTCAAAGCCAGTTTACACCTGTAGGCAGCCATGGGCTGAAGGACAGCAAACTTGCCTCTGCCCTTTCCCTGCTGCAGAGGGGTGGGCAGTATTCCCTTCTCCAGGCACGCTGTGATTTTAGTAGGGGTTCAAAGCCCTCAGGGCAGTACCAAAGGCTCACCCTGGTCACTACATTGGGAGCAAGACATTAATGCACCTCTAATGATGCTACACTGCTTCATGTCATTGCCTGCCAGGACAGATGAGGGTCAGCTCTCTGCTGCAATGACTGGGGATGCCAGCAAGCTGGCCTTTTAGCTGCTTCTGATCCCTTTTCTCCTCTGCTCTCCTGGTCCTGAGGGTTTTGGCCACAGGAGGATAAAAATACATTTCTGTTAATGTCAGGGAAGCTGCTACATACTATGCAGGGAATATTAGCCAGTCTATTAGACAGGGCTAAATAGCTAAAAAGTTTTTTAGTTAAAAAAGGACATAAATTTTTATGTCACAGAGCATAAGCTAATCTCGGTGTGATGGAAGAGCTGGAAGAAACATACTCCTTAAGGTTTATTAGATATTTACTTGATGAAGGGTTTCTAATAGGTACAGTACCAGCCATATTTAGGTACCAGAAAAGTTACTACTGAGATCCACCGTAGCAATTTGTCCGTTACTGAACTTAGCAGATAAAGTATGCAAAATGAGGTGAGAATTTAGCATCAACATAGACAGGAACAGCATTGCTGGTCAATGATAACACAAATGATTTTATTCTCACCCGATGATACAGCACCTTTGTGCACGTCCCGTTGCACAAGTGGACTTCACAGACTGAAGCATAACAAGCACATAAGAACATGGACAGTCCTGGAAAGAGCAACCCTGTGTAACAGGATGCTTCCACTTCTAAATCAGAGGATGAAGAATAAGCCCATAAGCTTTTGCCTTACACTTTACCACCCAAAAAGGAGCTTTTTAAGCTTTCCCACACAGTGCTGGTCAGTGCTTTTCCATCTGGAGACAATCGCATTGCTATTCCAGCCTCAAGAGCCTCCGGAGAGGAGACTGCAAATACTGCAAAACAGTTGCTTTTCTTCTGATGAGAATAAAACAGGGACAAGACAAATCATGTCCTCCTGCACAAGCAGTTGGAGCAAATCAGTTGTGCATTGTTCTTTCTTTGCCAAAGGCTGACACTGAGGTTCTTTTGTTTCTTTTCCATTTGTTTCTCCATTTTTCTGTTCCTCCCTACTTTGTGTGGGACATGTTCCCCTTGATGGTATTGTTTTCAGCCTTTTTTTTTTGTTGTTGTTAAGGCAGACACAGGCCTTCCAAGTTGTGGGCACCAAAAAGAGAGCACATCCTTGAAAGACAGCCTAAGAAACCAAATCTAAACAAATTCTAAGCAACACTCAGAAACAGACAAGAGTTGTGTGGGAATGGCTTCACTTCAGCAGTTTCTAACTGAAAATGTAGCTCAAAGAAATATTCATAAAGGCAGCTGAAAATTCTGTCAAACCTGTATTTCCCTCAAAATGATATAAACTAGAGTTTGTCTGAAGTTAGATTTGGCTTCTCACTATCAAATCTTGTGAATAAATAACCACATGATAGAGATAGCCACTCCATTTTCCAGCCTTTCTTTCCACTGCTGTGGGAAACAAACCAAGGTGGGAGGTGGGAAGAGGGGAAGGAAGAAGCTGTGTAGACAGCTTCACTTCCCACCTCCTTAACTCCGACTCCAACCCTCCAGTACATCTTGGTGTGCTCAAGGGATCCTTTTGGAGACTGAAAGCATTTTCCTGCAACCTGTGACCTGTACAACTACTGACTTTCAACCACTTTTCAAAGGCATTTAGGTAGCTAAAGGCAAAGCAATCATTTACTGGAATTGTCCAGAGTACTAAGCTGACTAACACTCTGATTTCTATTGATCAGGCTTTACACTTCCAACCTGTCCAGGGGCTTTTTAGAAAACCAGTTAGCTGTTGATTTAGAACCTGAATGCCTTTGAGATGCTCCTTTCTTGTGTCTAGCTGACATATGAGAATGGAATTTAGATTCCCAAATGAAGAAATTAAAAAAAAAATAATCCCTAGACAGATTATTAGTTATACAGAGATAGGCTGCAGTTCAGGTGATAATTGGTATGCACACATCACATACTATTTCTAAATGCAAACAATACCCCCATGCAATATGTTTGGCATTTAAACATTTAACTGCTTCCAAAAGCTAACGAGCCAGTTGCTAGCCAGAGGTACGGCACAACTTTTCATCAACATAACGATTTCAGACCTCACTGCAGGGTTCTGCCTTGGGTAATTTGACACTTTTTTCCCCCTGAAGGGTTTTGTACTGCAATCACAGTGATTCTCCTGCAATCTGCTAATAATAGTCTTCAATTATCATGGGCATCGATGGGCTAGAGATAACACTGACTAAGTATTCACCTCACACCAGACCTGTATGCCTCTTGACTTAATCCACATAGCAGCCTTTGAAGAGCATAACCCATCCTCTGTGGAATGCCCTGCCCAACCATAGGCTTCGAAATTCATACGAACCCTCCTGGCCTGGGAACTGCTGAGTTCAAGGGCTGCCCATCTGTCCTTGTGCCAGTCCTAGTCCCGCTAAGCAGGGCCCCTTCCGCATCCTCAGCTGAGAAAGCAGCTGGTACTGAAAGGTGCTCCTGCTTCTGTTCCACAAACCAAAAGAAAACTAGCTTAAGAGAAAGTGGGGAAGGGAGGGGTCTAACAGATGACCATAAAGATAAGTTTCAGCAGTTGGGTTTTTGTTTCTGGTAATTAATGACAAAATTTTAAATCAGTCAAAAATGCTGAGCTCAGGTATTTTTATTATACAGAATATATGTCTAAGTTAAATGGGTATATTAATTAAACACCTTCCAGTGAGAAAAAAACAGCCTTATTATTTTTCCCCAACTGCTGTTGTGGATAATGAGAAGCCTGTTGAGTGGTTTATTTAACAAGTTAATGCTGGAAAAAAAAAATATATATTTGAAGAGTATTACAGAATATTTCAGAATATTACCAACTGTGTAACTTTTATGATTGACAACATTTTAAATAGCTGTTTATTAGGTTCCACGTGCTGCTGGCCTACCCTATGTCCACAACACATGCAGTTAAGCCTGAGACAATGCAGAGCTCCCCAGCAAAACCCTGTCAAAATCAAACCAAAACACACTCACACCTTATGATCCTTGGTGGCATTTCTGCTGGGAAAGGTTTTCCTAGACAGAATGATAATCAGGATGCATAGACACAGGATAAAAAAGGTTTGGGTGTTTAGCCACCCCAAAGCAGGTGATAAGCACTCCTGCTTGCAGCAGAAGATGGGGCTGGAGCGGGAGCTTTCCACATCCCAGCTGCATGTACCTACCACCAGTGGGATGCAGTGGGGAAAGTACTTCTCTCACAGTATATGATAGCCAATGATGTAGGACAGGGAAGGACAGCTCAGATGAACTCCTGCTGGGCACATGGGCTGCCATACAAGCCAACAGGCGCCCGTTCATACACAGAAACACATAAATAGGAGGGGCATGCATATATTCAGAGTGGGCCATGGACTATTCTGCAGTTCTGATGGCTCCAGGTATAACGTAACCCATTGCTATCCAGAGCCTCCCTGCAGATCTGCAAGCTTGCAAAGCCAACTGCGTGGTGTCCCCCAGCATACAAACTCTAAACTGCTCTCCAAAGTCACAGTCTCAAGGCACTGACAGCCTTAATTCCTCAAAGAGCGAGAGGTGTGAAGATGTTATACACAGCTGAAAAACAACACGGCTCACACTGCAACTGTGAAAAATACTACCCTGTCTTGACCAATGCTTATTGTGGACAACTGTATTCCTGATCCTTTTCTCCCCAAATTAATCTTTGGGTGAGTTTGTGCTCAGGGCGAGCTGCATTTTACATGCTCATGTTTCTCAGTAACAATGCACTTGCTTGGAGCTCAACTCAAGAAAGTTAGAAGTAGGGTTTACAAAAAAATTTTGGCTACAAAGTTATTTGATTGATTTCTGATTTTCATGTACTTTCATATTTATTTTTCCCCCATTTAGCTTAAATGTAAGTACTATCCATTTAACCACTGTCACATTATTTTCCCATTACGCTTCTACCACATATAGAGGTTTCTGTAGATAAAATCAACATCCATAGAACTTAGCATGCAGCAGAGTCTGAAAGGCATAATTAATCATTACAATACAAATGTAGTTATTTGTCATTTATGTATTACTGATTTAGCTGCATATTTTGGTGCCAAAATAGTGTATGTGCTTCTGATATAGATGTATTGTCAAATGACAAACTCAATGTGGCGACGCCACTGCGAATACATCTACTAAAGAAGCATCATGTTGTTTTTTTTATTTTGACTAATACCCTAATTGCAGAGAATGCTTTTGCATGTGTTTAATTTCATTTCATCTTTCATAAAGTTCTTAAGTGTGCTCTTCACATGAAGCCCACAGTTGAACTTGATATTGACAGTGCATTTCAGTACTCTTGCTGAAGAAGAATAGTGTACTTATTTGAAGTTTACCTGACAAATTTGCACAAGACGGTGCACGCTCTACCTGAATGTTGACAGTGGACACTTCCTGAGAGTGCATGTTTCATGCTGTCTTGCTTCATGCTCTGTCTCTGCAGTTGAAATGCATGTCTCCTTATAACATGCACTATTTAGCCGGAAGTATGTTTCATGTGCTGTACTTCCAGGTGATAAAATACACACGCTATTCATAAATTAAAAGGTGAGAGTCCAAGCTGTTCTTTCTTGTAGTTGCATTTCCAGCATTTAGACTCTCAGAGCAAGTAGTTTACTGAACAATTCACATCACAGAACAACATTCTGTGTGATGAAATGCAAATATTTTGCTGAAAGCATGATTCCTTGCTTTTTTTATTAGATGTAAATGGACTTCACAAACATATCAAGACTGCGACACGAGTCACTTCTGGGGGAAAAAGTGACTCTATAGATTCACCTTTACACTAAATGTGGAAATACTCCTTTTTATCCAATTTGGAACTTTTAAGGAGGTAGAAACCCAAGCTTTTCAAGTTGAAGGCTTCTGCCTTTGGGAGAATTTCTTCCATCTGGTTGGAAAACAAAAAAAATGCAGGTCTCAGAATGAGCAGCAGGAGTTAAAAAAATCTAATTTATCATGAACTTATTTATTCCGTGTCATGTTTTATTTGTTGGGCAAAGGAAATATGTGACCATATTATTGGGAAAAGTCTCTGAGACTCGGTATGCTATGGCCTCTGGGAGCGAAATCTCTCACCCAGTTAACAAAAGTCAAATGCAACTAATGAAATATACCACCGATGTATATGGCTGACATTTCTGACGTATGTAGGATGATGAACAAGTGCAAAGACACACATTTTAAATCATGATTGCAATCAGGGATTAAAACATTAAATCAAACATACCTACATACAACTTTTTTCAGCCAATATCATTCATATATTTACTTAGCCGATAAAATATCTCCAGAGTAAAGCACACAATGGGATCAGGACAATTAGCAAATACAATATCTATATCCCTCCTTGTAATCTCAACCTCATTCATATTTGGCTTTCAGCATCTAAAGGTTTTTTGTTTTCAGCATCTGAAGATCCTGAAGTGAGTGCTCTGTTAAGCCTTCCAACCTCTGAATCCTGACAACAAATGTCAAGACTGGCAAGCTGAGCAAGGTTTTTCCTCCCGGTCTGGATTTTACTAAGATTGATCAGTTTTGCTCCTCTGCATTCTGGCTGTTGAGGTCATGGTGTCTTCTGTAGGGAAATGAGCTGCTTATAAATTTTCAGCTCTGCAGACTTTGGGAGTTGACGGAAAATCCCCAAGCTTAAGGTTTAGCTGGCTAAGAAACCACTACAGCAGCCTTTCTGTTGTGGTCACTCAGATATAAAAGACTTTCAAAAGACATGGAAATGCTAACAGACTGTTTATTTTAAGAGACCTCTCTTCTATGCACAGGGACCAACTCAGTCTATTTTTTACCATGTAATGTGTGTCAAGAATTACCCCTGTTCCTCAAAACTGTAGGAAAGTGTAGGATGACAGATACAACCTGGAACATGCCATAACTTGTTACATGTGAAATAAAACCAAATGGAGATTGTGTGCTGCAGGCAGCCTGTGCATTGCTATTTTCTTCAGGACACAGTGTGTGCAGAATAAGCAGCACACAGAAGTGAACAAATCTGCTGCTCTGGGTCAGAGGCCTGTCAGATCCCTGCAGTGCAGAGGCTCTCTTGGTGAATCTTCCTTTGTGTCTGCAGCTTTCATATCACCAGACTCTAATGTCCCAGCTTTGTAATGAGAACACACGTACCCAGCAAGGAAATACATGCTGGGGCCAGGCTCTGCTGTGAGACTCTTGGGGAAAGGATGCCTGAGAAATACAAACTGGGTGACCACAACCCCTCCTTCTCTTGAACCTACTTTCAAAATATGGACAACTACTTTTTTCACACCAAATGACCTGTTGTTAGTGATACAAGGTCTGGGGAGAAGGCTGTCAGCCTACTCCAAAACAAAGACAAACCAGTCCACCTTGCGAAGTGTGAGGGGTCGGTCAGGGTAGTGGTCAGGGCCATGGAAACAACTGGGTACTGAACTACAAGTAGCTGTACCCTTCCACAAATGGTCTGGGAGAGGAAATGCAACTCAACGGGTCCTGGCATCTGGCTGTCCCCCTCTGCTCCCTGTGGCAGCCGTGCCAGGGCCATCACCCCAGGCTGGTAGAGCGGGGTCAGCTCTGTGCCTTCTATGCTCAAATGCTCCTAAATAATGAAACTGAGTTTAAAAAGAATCACAATCTAATGAACAGAATAGAACTAAATCCAGTCCTGCGTTTTTTTCCGTTTCCTCAGCCTTCTGGGGTCTGGCTCACATTGACAAGACTTTCTTCACATTTTTTTTCATTCTATCTAAAATGAAATCTGACATGATCACCAGACTCCAAGACCTATGACTTTAAAGAGAAAAGTCCAGTACTGTGGGAGTCATAATAAAATGGTAAGAATAACACCCTTACAAAAGCAGAGTATTTCTACAACTTTCCTGCCTAATGGGCACAAAGTCTGGCTACGTATATGTTAAAAAGAAATCTATCGTTAAAGGACAAGGAAGGTCAGGAGAAGACTGCTATTGCATTTAACGAAATGGTGTAACAATCTGTAACATGTAAATGAATATCTCTAAGCATAACTTGAAAAGTTCAGTGTTCAAAATAAAAGAGGAATGTTCTCAAAACTTATGCCTTTAAAATTAGCATCACCCATGCAATTAGCAATTTCACCGTGGAACTGGAGCTATAGACTGTAAATTCATATTTTCAAATGAGCAAAATAAATCAAAATTAATTTATAAAAATTAATTCTACCAACTTGTAATCAACTGCAGACTTTCCCTAGGAGAGGCCAACTGGAAGTACCATAATTATTATCTAAACTGTACATTCACACTCCTTTACTTCAGGGAACACAATCCCAAACTGCAGAAATGTATATGAAATATTAGGACTATCTCATGAATATACCCAACTTTCTCATATGAAAGCCACAATCCACACCACATCGTCTGAAAGACAATGGCTATGTATCTGGCCAACCAATGAAAATATCTTGCCATTAAACCACCCACTAACTAATCAACAAGCCTATCCAGTATGCTATTTTCCATCATTGATAATATCTTTAGGAATCAAACTGAGTGAGTTCCAAGTATGGATTAGCTGAACAGTGCAAACTGATGTCAGTGCAGCTACTATTTATCCACCCTGAGGGATGTGAAACCTGGAGCTTACAAACAGCCCCATGAAAAGGCAAAGCTCCAGCCTTCCTTTCAGTTGCACCCAAAAAACCAGCGACTTCGTCAGGGGGAGTAGGGGTTACTGGAGTGATGTTCAGAGAAAAATTTGATTCTCAAAATCCCAAAACCACCTGCAAGCAGTTTCTTACCAAAGTTCTCCCCTAAGAGTCTCACCCTGGGCACTTCCACTGACATTTCAGACACACTCTTTCCTCAGGTTTTGCTTTTCACATTACTACCAATGCAGCAATGTTATTTACTGACTGCATTTCCATCATTTATCATGGAAATGTAATAGTAATGGCCTGATATATTCCAAGCACTGGGCTGTAAGCTAAGTGATGAATGAAGAAAGTCCATAGCTGTTCATAGGGAGCCTGGCCTTGTTTCTTCTGTCCTGTTTCGATAGGTCTGGTAGGTTGGGTTGACAACTTCAGAAACTACAATTTCTGTGTGGAGATGTAGAAGACTAATTTGAAGAAACCAAATAGCTTAAGGGCTGTGCCATCTTGTAAGATTAGTGAAGCTGACCATGTAGCAATGGTTAGCATCTACATCCAAAGATATTACATCGTCCACTTGATTTCAGGGGACAAAAATCTTTGCAAGGGGTGGCATCCAAGCAAGGTTTCTGCACCTGGTGAGGTTACTTCACTACAAAGTTATGGCCTGATTTTCAACAACAGCTGAACACTGTTGGTAATTCCCAGGAAAGAGTTCTACAGGCTGATGCTAATACAGCACAACCTGATTTATAATGACTTAAGTGCAAACAGCATTTCACCATGTCCAGGCTGTGGACTCTCTCTCACACATCTGAAATCAGAATTGTCACTGTTAGCCAAATACTGCCAAAAAGGAAATACCTTTTGATTTCACACAAAAAGGAACGAAGAAGTCTGGTATATGTCTGAAACATGTCTGTGCAACACAGACTGTAAACTTTCAAGGTGGAAATATTCAAGATACTGGAGTGGCATATGAGCCCATCAGCCAGGAGAAACCAAGGAAAGGAAAGTAAAAGCCAGGAGTGCTGGGACAGGGTGTCAGACAGACAAGTGCTGAAGAAGCATCTGTGAGTTTGCTGGCAAGGAAAATGGGTAGTTACAACGATGAGCAGCTGGAGTGGGAAATCCCCATTGGAAGATGAAGAGTAATTTTCTACCATTATGTTAATTAAAGGTACAGATGAGCATTTGTGCTGAAACTTGGGACAGAAATTCAGTTGTTCTGAGTGATGACTGGAACCTAACCCCTCAAGCTGATGGGTCTTTGGTCTTCACCAGTTTGCTTTTCCCACCTTGAAAGCTGTCTCTCAAGGGAGGAAAGTGATTTAACTTTTAGCCCGAGACTGACTCTTCAGAAGCCATCACTTTTCAGGATTTAGTTATTCAGTAGTGAAAGTACCGATTCACTGATACAGTGATGGAATTTCAGACTAAAGTGATCGCAGACAACACTAGATTTATTTTTTTAAAACAGATACTTCTAATGCTTTGCAATGGAGCTTGATATACTGTATTCAGAAATGGTTATCTGTAGATAAGTCAAAATATGGCTTAAGTAGATAACAAGAAACTCCACTTGTTAGTCACAGCAGACTTACTCCTTCAACTTCTGTGAAAACTGCAATACAATCTGCGTAGTTTCACCTAGCTCAAAGTCTCACCTCCTTCCACATACCAACATACACTAAATACATAAGAATCTTTTCCAGCATGACGGTCAGTGTTGCTGTGTTTAATCCTATCAGACAATGGAATTCAGACCAGATAGGAAATAAACATAAATGCTAATTATTTTGCTGGACATGAGAAATCCAATGACATCTGGAGCTGGCATTATTGTAAACAGGAAAAAAGTTCGAGAGCTACTTAGCTTAGAGGTTTATAAATACCAGATATACACATCAGGAGGAAGTTGTCAGGTTAAGAAAGGACAAGTGCAGCTCTGTAACAATAAGTGAGTGAGAGAGATGGAAAAAGAGTGTATGTGAAATTATTTCTGGGAAGATCATTTTTGTCTGAGATAATTTTAATTGCACTCTTTACTGGACAGATGGTTAGTGTGGTAGGAGCAATCTGCCTTGGTTTATACACTGACACAGTTTACCTGATTATCTTTGCTGAACTAATAAAACCACAAAGACTGGGACCACCATGGCAATGTGGCAGAATGCAGAGCATCAGCCCCACAAACCTCCCCAGAGCACCACAGTAAAGTCTTGAGCTGCACCCTGCAAGCATTTATACACAAACTGAACCTCATGTATTGTGATTAATTTCCCTGACACCATGTGGGTTTCATTGCAGCACAGAAAACCAAACACAGACTTACGTATTTTTAGGATCAGGACCTACTTAGCACTAGTCAGCCATGATTTAATGCATCTGTACTTAATGTGCAGCTCACTAAATGTGAGGGAATTCTGCGTTTTGGTACAGTTTGGTTTTTTCCCCTGAACAGCATGTATGTTGTTTCGACATTAATGCTAAAAGTTAAATACTCTGTAGTCACTGATGTTTACTTAAACAATTATAATGTTGTCTAATGCAGCTGAGAATGAAGGTACAGTAGCCTTGTATTTAAAAGCACGGTCTTTTATTTAACATTAGAGAGCTCTAGTGGGCAAGCTGCCCATTTCTGATTCCCTAGCAGCCTCTATTATTCACAGGAATAAATGTTTGGATCAGAATGCATCTGTAGAACATTTTCCTTGTGCTGATCAAGTATCAGCAATTCAGTGACTACCTTATGCATCCCACTGCATATGCTAGGCCAGATTATTTACATATCCTTCAGCAGAAGAGACAACAGGGCATTTCTAATCACAAAATAATGCCACACAAAAAAGCTATGGTAAGAGCAAACATCAGGGATGTACAATAAAAAGGCAGAAAAAGATCTTCTGTGGCGCTGCAGGAACATCCTTCAGTGGACTGTGCTTAGCACAACAATGTAGATGTAGATAAGCATTAATATTCACAAGGTACATAGGCAGTCCTGCATCAGTCTTTGCAAACTTGGAAGTCATGCATACACATATGCATGCATGCCCTCATGCACAGGTCAAGAAAAATTCCTATTATGGCATTTAAGCTTTGCAAAGTTGGAGGCAAAGGTTTCTGACATTGGCAGTAAGCCCCTAGACTACAGTTTGTGATATGAAGTGATATTCAGGATAGGACACAGATAGGATGTAATCTCCCTTAGCTGCAAGCCCAACGCTCAGCAGCTGCACTGGGAATCTCTGGAGTGACTTCCCAGATAAACAGTTCAGACTTCCAATGACACTTCAGAAATGTATGTACATTCACACAGTAATAAAAAGAGAAAAAAAGAGGCAGGAACAACCTTCTTTGCAACACTTAAAGACCTTAATGTACTGATGAAAAATAGTAAGCAGTGCAGTTACTATTAATCACAATATCCTTTAGGTATTTTTTAATTTATCTGCTGCTGTGCTGTCACTGGCTCAAAACTCAGCATGTCATATGTCCAGTTCTAAAACTGTTCCTAGGTTTAAAGAGGAGCACCTGAAGTTACAGATACTCCTTTTTAACTGTTTATAGTTAATCATGTTTAACTGTTCACATTTTTTTCATATTTCACCTGCTTTAACTGAACACGAAAAAATTTGTATGCAACACTGATTGTTCATCATGTAACCTTTTGCTCTGCTTTTAAATATTCAACATCTTTTCCACTGTACAAGTTGAGTTATACAATGAAATTAAAAACCTGAAGTTTTAACTTTTATGATTCTTAAAACTTTACAAATACTCAAATTTCAAAGTTAGGTTATGTTCACTGCCAAAACAACCAATTTAAAAGCAGTGCCTATGTAACGATACTGACTTCTGCTTCTGACCCAGGATTTGCTTTCTCTCAAGGATATATTCAGTGCACAGGACTGGCCAAAGACCACTGAAATCAATGGAAAGGCTACTGGTGACTTTGATGGAATATGGATCGGGCTTTGAGCGTAACACTGCTGACTTCACTGACTCATCACAAGGGCTGAATTTGGCTTTGACAGATGTAAAGCGGTTCATCCCACATACCTTCAACAAATTGTATACGTTTTAACCCCACCCTTCCATGCCCAGGAATTTAGAGCATTTTGTTGTGCTAGGTCTGTTAAGGAGCCCCAGCACTTGCACAGATAAAAAGAATGACTGAAACACAGAGTTATTTGTACTTACAGGTGTCCGGCTTGAGCTGACTGTTGGTAATTCCAAAATACTGGGGATTTTCGATGACGGGAATCTTTGTCATCCCAATGATAACTGCGTCAGGACCGCCCTCAGAAGAAGATGGAGTATTACTGCCATTTGAGATGTGGTGGAGCGGACTGGCTGAATCATCATCATTGCTGATAACTGAAGAAGGACCTAGAGTTAGGAACAAAGATTTTCCTGTAATTCAGCACATGTCTCTCTTCCCTCAGACAATTCTTTTGTTTGTTTTGGACCAGTTTGTCCTCCATCCCCATAGTCAACAGCTCTCCTGATATACCTTGTTGACCTTACCTCAGGAATTTTATATGTCTGAAAGCAGATGGAGAACAGTGGTTTTTTTTCCATTAGGAGCCAGAATGTGAAGCAAATTTTTGTACTGGTAGGTCATCTATACTAAATGGATCAGGGCCCAGCATAGTCTGTCACCGGGAAAAATCTCCAAATTTGTTGAACCACTTCTGTCATTCTCAGAAATAAGCCATGAAACACACGCATTAACTTTTTTACCTTATGCCCCACTTGGATCACACAGCAATAATTGCCACAAATCCAGGGAATGCCTGCCCTCCCTTTGAGGTGGCATTATAGCAAGACAAAAGACACAGAGGAGATGGGCTCATCCTGATGTGGGAAGCTGGTAATTTCTGAAAGACAACATGGTTGAGAACCAAAATCCAGAGGACAAACTGAACAGCCACAAAAATTATGGATCAGATGCTGAGCAGAGTAGTGGAGAAGACACATCCCACCCAATGCAAAGTCTGGGGTCACTGCAGAGGGGCTCGTGCAGCCCAGGGGAACATCCCACTGGCTCCTGCATCCATACCCGAGTCTAGTCTCCTTCCAAGAAAGAGGTTTATTTTGATCAGTAATTCAGTGAAGTTTAGTTTTGTTTTCACTCTGTGTTTTACATTTTTAATGAAAGTGCCATGGAGATAGAACCTTGTAAATGGGTAAAAAAAAATCTGATTAGTACAGTGTCTCACTTCTGTGACCTGCAGGGGCCTTTGATCTAACAGCAAGACCAGTTCAGGTGACATCTGAACTCTTGCCATTTAACCCTGCCATTTAAATTCTACATTACATCTTCCAGTTTACATCCATCCAGTATTCAACGAAAACCAGAATCAAAATTCAGCGACAATAACATTTTGCCTAATCTCCCCACCGAAAAGCCAGCAGAGATCACACGTTACATTTCACTTCATTCTCCCATGTTAAGCAGGGGGTTGGGGGCAATATTCACATCTTCTAACTGCAACAATCAAAAGACAATGCTAGAAACAGATGACAAAATTCAACCTCTGTAAGTACCTATCCTGGAACAGCATCCTCAGATGACACCTGCATTTAGCCCACAGGCAGCAGCAACAGGTGGGGCGACTGTCCACCCCACCCCCCCCACCCCACCCCCCGAAGAAGGGGGTGGCAGAGAGGGCCTTGAAGATGACAAAAAGCTGTGTTTACTCCAAGTTACCAATCATCCCACTGCAAAATGTTGGAGCACCAGACTGAGTTATAGGTTGGACAGAAGGAACGGTGCAGAGGCAAGACAGAGCTGAGTAACTCAACACACAGGTGACATCTGTGTCTGCTGGGAAGATGGGGGATGGAGAGAGAGAGAGAGAGAGAGAGAGAGAGAATGGGGACCAGCAGCAGGTCCTGTAGACTCATCATTGAGGATGTGAGAGAAAATGGGCAGGATCCACCATAGCACGCACACAATTAAGGAACAAGATGAGAACTAGAAAGTCCCAGACACAGCAGCCAACAAAAGGCAGCATTAAAGAATGGAAACTCTTATTCTGTTGTGGCTCACTGTGTCATTAACAAAAACACTCTATCGTTGCATGGCATGGATCACAGGAATAAAAAAATAATCTGGCATGTGGCTATTCAACCATACCTTTAGAGCCTCAGGTATACTCCTACCCCTGTTCTGCTTTCCTTTCTCCCCAGTTGGTTTAATGGTGCTTAGGGAAATGTTTTCATAGTTTGAAAAAGTACTTCCCCGCCTAGCCTGAAACCTTAGAGGTAATTTTTCAAATACCTTGCACTTCACTGGAAAGTCACCATTCACAAATGTAAGTGAAGCCTAGATCTCTGCAATTTATCAAGTGAAATACTAGCACCAAGGCTGCTTTTGTCATTACTGGTCACCCAGATCCTCAGAAGATTGATTCTACTAGGAAACCTGCCAGCATTAAGAGTTTTTGGAGATTTCTCTAATGAAGTGCAGAGTCTAAAAAACTGTAGGAAAGGGTCCCTCAGATGGCACAGAAGATACTTATGTGAAGTCACAACACATTTTTCAGGTGCATGAGAGTTGTGTGCAGAGGCACTGGAGTGCAAATCCATTTAAAACCACATTCAATTTTTTCTAGACATTACCTTTATGTCTATACTTTCTGAATGCCAAACTAATGGCTCCAAAAAGCAGGCCAACAAATATGCATTTTCTTGAGAAAATAAAGTCCTTTTATACTAATATAGCTTTAGCACAAGGGTCAAATCCCTTCTCTTACAGCAACTGGGCAAATTCTCTTGGCTCTGTAATTTAATAGAAGCATGTCTCTAAGTCCTTTTCAGCCCTGCTGTTCTCTGCTGCACAGGAGGAGGCTCTTTTGTCACTGTTTGCTTCCACCACACATGCAGTGATGGCAAGAAAAAATGACCATTACAGATTCTAGATGTTAAAGTGGGATAATGAATAGAAACTCATTCTGTTCATCAAATCATTTCTGTACTACTCCAAGACCCAATTTCATACAGTGAACTATTTTTTCAATCAGTATAAACTGCAAAGTGCTGCAGGTGAAAAGTAGACAATTGTTCTGTAAATGTATTTAGTCAGTTAGGCTAACTGGTAAAAACTAGTCTTCCATGTGGTGTGAAGCAGGCTCCAGTTATGTTCAGCTCTCTCATGTAGGTGAGGAAAACCTGGAAAAATGAGGTGATTTCCAAAGCAATTCCTGGCAATATGAAACAATGTAAGAAAAATACAACCCTGGAAACTGTGAGATGTGTCACTTAGTGATCCCTCTCACTTATTAGCAAGTAATCACTTCAGGCAATGGTTTTGGAAGTAGTTGTTTGGGTTCAAAAATCCTAATTCCTGTATGTTTCTTCTCTAATTAAGACAATGAGAACTCACCAGGTAGAATTTTTTGTGTATCACAGGCAGTTGAGCTCACATCCTTTCAAACTTTCCCTTTGCTGGGACCTTCTCAACAACATGAGCAAACTGGTGCATAAACTGTCTCCACACTTGCTTATTTGCCAGGCTAGCCACTAACCATAAAGTTACACTTTCATTTTTGAATGCACTAAGCCACATTACAATCACAGACCAGCACTGCCACTGGCTATCACTGATACTCTAGTAATGCACAACCATTTCCAGGATACAAGACGAGGCCATCACCTGGGCTGACAAGAAGCTAGAACCGTCCTTTTATGAATATGCACGGAGCTTAAATTGCAGGGTAATTTCTTACAGTGCCTTAAAGTGTAGTTTCATCCAGATGAAAGAGTGAGTATGATAATTACCCTCAGTCACCTATTACCAATTCTAGTTTTTATAAAATCTGCTGCTGGTTTCACATCTGAAATCTGAAAATTCTAGACAAAACATCATTGGTGGGACTGTAAATCATGGGTTGTCAATAGCTATTAGCTATTGCTAATAGCTGACTCACAGTCAGGATGAGCTTTTAAGAAAACTCCAGAGGCCTTCTCCACCTTCAAATGTGCTGCCTAGCATCTCCACCCGATTTCATTTTTAGACCACATTTCTTATCTTAAGAAGACAGCATCCAGGGCCAGATGAGAAATGGCCTTGGAGAAGAAACATGAGAGCTATGCACTGCAGGGATTGATTTCTCCTCTGTTTGTTGCTGAGCTAAAAACTTGTCCATTCTGCATCACCTAAGCCCAAGAAAAATTGCTTCTGTGTACAAAAAAACAACAGCTCTCTGAAAAAGTGGTGACATGTAAAAAAACCAATTATATTTGAAACTGACAAGCTATAATAAAGCAAAAAATACCTCCCACACCTAGGCTGTGAATTATCTTCAGCACACGGTATGGGGACAGGCAGCAACAGCAAACTTCCCTCACTGCACATCCCACAGAAACCTGGAGACAGTCAGACACTGCTGGATGGGGTCATGGTTTACCTTGACTAGTGCCAGCATCCCTCCCTGCAATACAACCCACTCCAGTGCCACCACTTGAACAGTGCATGTCTGCACTGTCCTTGACCTTGGTGGTGCCAACAAATGTGAATTTCCTTAAGTTTAAAAATAAAATTTAATACAACTCTTTTGAAGGTATGCTGCTATTTCTGGCCAGGAGAAGGAGTTTAATGGTTGTAAGATACAGGCTTTGCCAGTGCTTTTATCACCATCGGAGTTAATGCAGTTTCAATACGCATGCTACCAAGACCTATCTGCACTACTATTTGTTGGTGCTACATTTTGCTTTGCATAATTTCAGGCTTCTGCTAATACGTAGGTAGTTGGCTGCAGCTACACATCTTGACTACTGGCTGCCACTGGAATAATCCACATAATGACTTTTCTGTGTATCAAAGTACAGGAGTCCCAAAGTGAGTAACAGCATGACTCAGCTAAGCAAGCTCAGGCAAAAAATAAAAAGAACAGGCTCTCAAATGCAGAATCAGAAAGACCATACGGATTTTGCTTGCACCTGGCATGGCCTTGCAAGCACATATACTCAGACTTTAGTTTAGATGGTCACAAACAAGCACTATGTCCATCTACTTCTCCCTCCACATGCTGTGTCAAAGATATAAGTAATCTACTACGTATGTTTGCTCTCCAAGCTCTAACAAGATCTCCTGGAGGCTACAATATCCTGCATCCTTCTTGCAACGCACTTCTGCGCGTCACACACCACTCCAGTATCCCTAAAGGCACTACTAATGGCTCAGGCACACTGGGAAACAATAGGAGTAATAATTGCCAAAAAAACAGCCGAATTTAGCTTTGTGGTTGAAGCTGTGAAGTTACAAGGATGCATCTGCTTAGTCAAGTGTAACAAGGCAGCTCAGGTAAACATGATTGTTTATAGAGATTTTGTGCTGTGATGCCTTAATAATCATGCCTCCTTCCACAAAAAATTATGCTGGCTGCTAGGAAGATTTCTCAACTGACCATGCACTAGCATTGGCTCTTCTTACTTCCTCTGGGAACGGGGACCAGTCTGTGCTGGGACATGGTAATAGCACACCATCAACTCAAAAGAAGGATAGTGAGTGCATGTCACATGAGCCAGCATCACCTCTGCTTAATTTCAAGGCCACGCTGAATCTTCTCTCTTTTTCCTTTTGGGAGGGGTGTATTTTTCCCTAGTTAAATACCTTGTTCTGAAAAAGCAATTACACAAGATTTCTTTTCCCATGAGACTCCCATATTTGCTGTGGATCCTAAGTTCTTTTCTGCATGATTAAAAGGTAAGTTTTATGCTTCAGCAAGAGAAGATATTAAATTTTTCCTGTTATCAAGCTAGGATCCAACTTTCTTACCACAGCAGATATCTTTTTAGCTTAACTTTTGAACTGCTGTCTTACCTTTCACTCCTTCTGGAAGACAACTAATCAATCACAGCTTGCCACACTTTTTTTCTGATTAAGGTGCTCTAAGCTTTGCTTTGAATACTCCTTTGCATTCCTAAGATAAACAACTGTATGCAAATGTGATACCAAATCACGTTTACGCAATTCTATTAGACTGGATAAGAGACCCCAACATAATAGAAAGTAATGCAATTAGAGAAACATTATTTTATATTATTGATCTCTTAAAATGCTGTATGCTGCATACACGGAATTGACTTAAAAGGCATAAATAGAACACAAGGAAAATAATTCAAAACCAGCTGAAACTTCCCAGTGAGAAACCAGTGGAGTCTCACTTTGCTTGGTGGAGCAGTTCAAAGTCAGATTCTTCTGCAAATCTACAGCAGGCTTATTAAAATGACAGCCTTTGCTTTGCAGCTGCTGCTTCTTTTAACACGGGAAGCTCAAGACAGAGTGCTTCAGTGCTTTCTTAGCAGTTCAGCTGTGCAGAGCCATAGCATTTCTTGCCTTTTCCCACCTTCCAACAAACCCTTCTTATCTCATATACCCATCCCTTCCAGCTCCCCAGAAAACTGTCATTAGTCTTAGCTTCAGTGAAATCACCTCAAAAGTCATTGTCACTCAGTTGCAAAACTAGTATTATGGGGTTAATCCTCCTTTGTTTATGGTGGAGAAAACACAAGAATAAGATCACCCCAAGCAACATTATACCCAAGTCCATCCTTCTGAAGCACACTGCTCTTCACAGCTCAAACAGTGCATGTCCTATCCCGATGCAGCACACTGAGCCAAAAAACACACTGTAGACATTAAGCCTGTGACTCAGAAAACTGAGACTTGCCAGGCTTCGGTGTTAGAGGATAAATAATTTCACATCTTCTGACAGGTATCATTAATCTGTTTAACTGATGTGCAGCCACTGGTGCTTGTTTAAGCTTGTACTCTGTTGCTTCTTGATATATGAGACAAGAAAAACTTTTTGACACTGCCCAAGAAGTTCTGTTCCTATCCAAGAGCACGCTCCCAGGAAGTCAGGGGAACCAGAATGCAGAGCTGGAGAACTTCCCCACACCCAACAGACAAATGACTCTGTTCCCTGGCAGCAAGAATTCCCTGAAACACTGAAGAAAGGGGGCTTCTTGGACGTCCCTTGCAGGATTAAGTGGCTGAAAAGAAAGACTTAAACTCAAGAAGCAGACCTTAGGAGTTTGTTCACTTACAGCTATTGCAAAATGAAATGGAAACATTTGTTTGAAAACCATGACAAAAACAACACTACTTTGACATAATGTTTCATCTGGGTGATGAAGAATCCAAGGTGGTTTGCTTCTGATTTCATGCAAAAAAACAATGTTTTGTCTTCCCTCATTTGTTGCAGCTTCACAAGAAGACTAAATTGCATGGTTATTACTGTATCACTTTCATACAGAGCAAACAGATTACAGTGCCAGATTATTTTACTTTCTATATAGGATAATTTAAGTAATGCTTACCTTTGAGTCTAATGATATAGTAGGAATGTTATTCAGTTTTACAGTACCAAATTTTCAGTGTTGCTAGGTGTCAAAATGCCTGTCCCGTAAAATGCATGATCTTTTTGCTGGAAAACTTATTTCAAATGCCTAACTGCTCTAGAGAGCAACAAACATGCAATCTGGGTAATTTGCACTGAAATAACTGTGCACAGATTTCAGCCACTTAAGTGTTTCATCAGGCCTTTTTTGTGTGTCTTTGAATCTAAGAGCCCCAGCTGCATGTTTCTTTGCTTTGGTTTTATTCTGGAGCATGATTGTGAAAGAATCCCAGTCAGTTCTTTTCAGCTGCCTTTCTTCTCACAACCTCGCCTATACTCCCTTGTATGCATGCATTCACACATCCCTTTCCACACAAGCCTAGAGCACTCCAGAAGTCATAGTTTCAGCAAGGGAGGTTTCCAAATAGGGAGGACCCCCTAGGATAACCTAGGGGTCCCTTCATAATGTAAGTCACTCCCTGAAATCCATGCAACCTACAGGACCCAGGGACAAAGACACAGGTGTCGGGGGGGGGGGGGGGGGGGGCAGACCGGCAAGGCAGTTCACCCAAGAAACCTTCTTTGCAGCAGTACAAAACTCGGTAGGAAAAAGGATGAGTTCTCTAATATATTTGCTAGTACTGTCTGTGCAGGATGAAAGATGCATGACCCCCCTCTGCCCTGGCCTCACTTTAGGGCCAGCTCTCGCCAGGGATGCCATCAGTGAAGCCTCAGCCTGCAGCACAAAGGCTGCCAATTTCTTTTTCCTTTCAGCCAGAATGGGAAGTATTTGTGTAACAGATCTCACAACCGCAATCTGGTAAACATCTTCGAACTCTTAGCACCATAACCAATAAATCCTCACAGCTTGTCCTTGGTGAGGTACATGCTACTATTATTCCCAATCTGGAGGCAACGGGAAGAGCTCTGCATGGCTCAGTGATCTGCCCAGCACTGCAGGTGGGATCTTTGTCAAAGTCATGAACAAGACTCTGGAGGGACTGCCAGCCCTGGCTGTTGAACCACAGAGCCCTTTGGGACTGACAGCCTTCCCTCAGTTGCAGCATAAAAGGTGGCTATACAGCTGCCCATTGCTTCATGGGCACATTTGCAGTATCTGCAGCTCAGATGATGTGCCGTATCATAAAGAATGAGGAATTTATGGCTGCTCATTATTGGTAGTCAAATGAAACACAGACCTGAGTCAAAATCTAGCAGGGATGTAGTGTATTAATCAATAAGAATATGTGAGCCAGAGAAGTAAGGATAGAAGGCAGCAGAAAATGTGAAAGAAGGAAAGAAAAAATGATTTATCTTTTTTAATATAGATCACCAAGACCATTCATTATAGCCACCTGCAGGTCTGGATGTCTCAGAAACATGGGTAAAATTGCAATCCTTCAAAAATACTACGGTGAAAAATCACCACAATAAGAAAAAAGATCTGCTGGAATGTACATTTTGGCATCAAGCAAAAAAGAGTAATTCACCCAAAATTAAATCCTTGTTGCCTTACATTTAATTTAAAAAACTATTTAATTAACAATCTCTTCCCCTTAACAGTTTTCATAAATAATCTAAGTGTTAGCATTCTCATTCCTAGGGCTGGAAATGAGGTCCTCTGGAAGACAAATAAAATGTGTACAGAAGCAATACAAGTTTCCCTGTGCTGCTTTGGCAGTCAGTCTTTATTTGAAAGAACAGCAAAGCTACTTGGAGTAGTCAACTTGAACAGTTTCCCAGATTCTCTTTAGTTAGACATGGTTAGGTAATATGGCAGACACACTAGATTGTGGAGAAATGCTCCCTGATAGTAAACTTGTATTTGCTGCTTGTGTACTTTTCCCCTCAAAATAGACTGTTACTAATGAAACTATTCCCGTTCTTCAAACCTTCCCTCATTATCTCTTGGGAGTACAGAGATACTATCGACAGGGCTCTTCCATCCAAGCAAATCAGCTGAAAACTCGATATGGAAAAGCTAGAAATACTCAGAGACCCGAGGAAAAACTGAAGAACTGGGACTGCTTTCATCCTCAACAGAGATCTGAGGAGGTACACGACAGCCTTCCAATGGAAGGGGGAAAATCTTTATTTCATGACTATGCTGGATAGGAATAAAAAGTTGCATGATAAAAGTGCATCAGGAAAGGCTGAGGTAAAATGTTAGGAAAACATCCTCAGACAATGGAATTACTCATACAAGACTCAGAAATCTCCACTCTGAAGATCTTGAAGCTACATCAGGAAAATACCTGTCACAAAAGACAGGTATAGGTAATACAGGCTTAGGACAGGGAAGAATCTCCAAGATCCCATTTTGGCCCTAATTTCCATAGTAATAAGTACATAGCTTTCAATGCATTAGCAGGTTACTTTTCCAGGCTGCAGAATCAAGATAGGTTTAGTCAGCTGAGAAGCATACCAGTGCTGTACAAATGCACACTCTATATGGGTTATTATAATAGGACACACATTCTTTAGATACAATTTATTTTAGTCGGTGTTTCCCCCCTTAATTGTTTCTGAACAGTTTTTATTAGTGGAAGTGTTAACTACATGATACTGTAACACCAAGTCTTGTACCATAGGCCTCCAAAATTGCATGAATTATGAAGTTTTAACACTGTCCTACATTGAAATATACCTCCCAAATTATTCTTAAAAAGCATTCCAGCATAATAGCTTCCAATTCATTTTTCATTTACAGCCACACTAGCTAATCTCAAATACGACAATCTGCAAGGAAACAAAACTAAATGATTACATACAATCAACCCAAACATCATGCTCAAATTGTAAACAACATCTGCAGAAATCTGGTTTTGCAGTTTACTCAGCTTTCCCTGAGATGGTCTTGCAGTCCAGCTACAGCTTTCTTAGACTTGCATTGATCTGGACTGGCCTCTCTTCATCTCCAAACATTCTCCATCCTTGAAAACATGTTTTAAGAACAAAAATAAAAATTCAAAACCTACACCTGGAGAGGAGGGCATAGGAAGATCGTGACCTAACACTCCATCATCTATTTCTTGTCAAGTGTTTCACCCTCTCCTTAGGTGAGCAGGCTTTGGGCCCCCATGGCCCAAGCCTTGCATGTGCTCGGGAGACAGTACCTGGCCTCTGGAAGAAGGCTGCTGGAAGGGCAGGAGGCTTCAGCACCGAAGACAAGCTGCCCAAAACTGGCACTCAGTGAGCACAAAGCAAAAGAGCTTATTTTCCTTCCTGAACATCAGTGCCTGACATTTTATTCCAATTTATATTGGATTACTTAGCATCAGTGAAACTGATTACTTTTGTGCCTCTGCCACAGTAGCCATTTCAGCAGCTTTCTTTACAGCCCCTGTCCCTGAGCACTCAGCAACTACACACATCCTTGGCCTCCAGAGATCACAGGCCCTGCTCAGAAAATCTTGTTGGCTGGCATGAGACTGGCCAGAACCTTTTCCTGGGAAGCTACTGGGCACTCAGCAACCACGTGTCATCAGAAATTCTTGTGATAGCCAGGTGAATAAGCGCACTTTTTTTCTCCAGTGTGGAATGGCCTTAGCAACAGACTCACTCTAGCACCTGGTGGTTTTGTGCACCTCTAAGAAATCATAAAGGAAAGAAAATTGCTTCCATTAATCACTTTCAATTTCCACAGTTACAGATTTCTGAATTATGCTCAATTAGATCTTTTGGGACATTGTTTAAGAAGTAATTCACCTTTGGAGACAGGAGGGAGCTGAACAGACTGGAGGAATATCCCTGCCAACACAGCTTCAGATCAAAGACGCAGAATTGACTCTGAACAATACCTTTCTTTCCCCAAGCATGATTCCTAAGGCAGGGAAGCCTTACATACTCAAATAGTCTTCAAATGCAGATCTAAAAATGACTGCAGTGGAGCAAACGATGCTCACAGATAGAAAGGCAACATGTCAAATTTCTGACCCAGCAGCATTATTCACAAGCTATGAGATTAGCTACACAAACTGACTTGCTTCACCTCTAGATGTTGATCCTCTACAGCCATTTGCAGACACCTCTTCCTCCCTGCCATGATGTCTCATCTGCTGGAGATTCCTACTGTCGCTTTCTCCTGTCAGCTTTCCTTGAAACTGCCTCTATGGCAAGCAGGAAGATGTCCCACACTTAAAGCTATTTGCACCATACCAGCTAGTTCAGCCATCCCAGAGGCGGCCACACTAGAAACCAAGCTCTGGCAGTTTTTCTACAGCAGATTTGAAAATGGATGCATTAATTGTGAAACTGTTCATGAAACTGCAAGGAGGTTTTGCTAAAATATTGGAAGCATCACTGTTCCTATTCTGCAGCGCTTTAAAATAAAGCAGTGTTTCTCTTTTTTTCAGGATGCTGCACATAATATTTTCATAAATTACTTCTGCTTCTTCTACTGCTTCTGAATACTTTATCAAGTACTCTAGCTTTTCACTGACATGCATCCTCTGCTTATTTACTTACTTTCCTCCTTTATGAAGAGTTTTGCCTCTGTCGTCTTAACTGATTCTCTCTTGACCACCTGGCTGACCTATCCTCCCTTTTTCTAACATCTCTCTGTATTTCTTAACTCTGCAGCTTCCTTATCACCTTATACTATTCAGTTCCTAGTTGTCCACATTGTCTCCTGTGATGTTCTAATTTATATGTTAGCATTAAATAGCATTAGTACTTGTTAAACTCAAGTACTTTAGGGTGACGTTCATTTATTCTCAGTGTAACTTTCTCTTTTACCAAAAATTCAGTCATGGCTGTTCCTTAGCAACAGATTTATCAGAACAGATTTGCATGGAAATCAAATGCTCTCAGAAAGGGACTGCTAAAGGAAGCTGATAGCATAGCCTTATTCCTAACCACCATAAGAAGCAAATACTACAAAGCAGAATAAAATGGTTTTGTAAATCTGTATGAATCTAAGGAACACGTTTAGAACATAAGCACCAGCTGAAGTAGACCATATAAACTTCCCTAATTAGCGTATCCCTGAGTTGATCTGCAAAAAAGGTCTTGCCTTCAGAGACTGCAAACCAAACCAAACCACGCATAGCCACAATCCTCTCTTGCACTGCACTAGATTCAAAGTTGGAGTCTGCAATGATCACAAACAGGTCTCAAAAGGACCAGACTGCAAAAGACAGACATGTGCACCTCCCATGTGCACAAAAAATGCACACCCTCACTTCAAGCACAATACTAACTAACTAAGAACTGAACTTCAGTGGAGGGAGGAACATAATCACTTAATGTTTCATTCTCTGGAGTCTGCACATTTACACCATAATTTCAGTAACAGAAAGTTTTTCATTTGCACAGTCTTTAGAAAGAATCCATTTCCATCTAAGAGGTTTTCACACTTTTTTTTTTTTTTCCAAACCCAAAATAATGTGCAAAGTTCCAACCAGCTAGCTCATGAAAAATTTAAAGAAAACCAAATTTGGGGATAGGGTGAAAGAGCAAAACCAAACATGAAGCATGAAATCCTAATAGTGAAATAACAACACTGTGAGTCTAATTCCCTTCATCTTAGTATCAGCCAAGAACAATTTATTAAATTGACAATGGTGCAAAATCCCTAAGAATTACAGTAGAGTCGGGACTGCTGTCTTTTTATTAAGAATGATGAGAACCTTTCTGGCAAATGAAGTCTTCTGCTGCTGTGGCACTTAGCTGTGTCACTGAAAGGCACCATCTATAATATATAGCCGTGCATGAATTATGTTAGGAATGGATTAAAGTAATAGACCTGTATCATTCCCAAGAGGCAATGCCTAAAAGGTAATTGTGCCACTACATTCTAGAGAATGCCAGTTTCATGTCTTCCTAATGTTTAACTGAAAATCTGCAAAATCCATTTCTCTTTTTGCTGAGAAATTAATACAGGACCAAAACATGAAATCCCAACTCTGGTCATGCTCAGCCAAAACTCCCACTGAAGCCAGTAGGAGTTTTGCCAGGGAGAGGATTAAAGACCGTAAAATTTGCTGCATGCTACCAGAAATGTAAAAGCTACAGAGCTAGGTTTTATTACAGTGCTGCTGTGATTATTAAAATTAGCATAATTTTGGTCTTTCACCTTTCAGTCACACAGTCACGTGGACTTGCAGAGGAGGGATGGATGCGAGGCGGACAAGACAACTTGCTGGAGAGCGCTTAATGCTGGGCTAGGAGCCAGCAGAAGTGAATCCCTCCTACAGTATCTCCCTCCTCTTTAAGGCCCAACAAGAAGAGAAAACGGGCAAAGAAGCAAGCCTGGATCCTTAGCAAACAGCACTAGTTGGAGGCAATGCAAAATGCTCATCGTCACAAAAACCTACTGAAAGCCACAGTGTCTATGCCATTCCAGCACTGGCAGCACGCCTGGGCATGCTCCCCTTTGGGAGGCTTTAAGCTGGGCTCTGTGCCACAGAGGTAAGAAACCTCAGATGGCAAGAAGCAGCCAACATGTTAACAGCTTCACTGGGCTTCTGCTGGGGGCAGCTTTACTGCACCAGTAATCAGAGGAGCCCATTATCGCTAGGGGGGTACCTGGCTGTGCAGGGAGGGGATGCTGCACTGCCTCAGGGTCCTCAGGTTTTGCTGGCTGCTCCCTCCACTTGGTCACGTTATCTTAGATGGATTCAAAAACTCATTTACAAAAAGTACACAGTTCATTGACTGAGTGGTTGGGATGGTTTTGTTCTCCAATACAGCTTCCAGAGGCATTAGAATTTGTTTTACTAAGACAGTAACAACTTTCCTTACTTTACCAGTCAATTTCTCCGTGTTTTCATGATGTCGTAGCAAAACCCAAGGAACAAAGATGAAAACTTGGAACACCTAAGTTATCTAACCAGCCTGTAAAATAAGCAAAAATTAAGCCCTGAGCTATGCACCTATATAAATTTTTATGCGAAAGCAAGAATAATACAGTATTTCATTACAGATGTAATTTTTTTAATGAAACTTCATTTTCAAGAGTATGATTACAACAGATTTCTAACACTTTGTTCACTAGCAATGATTTTATTTCAAATTGCCAAGTAGTTATTGCTAAAAAACTTGCTAGATTCACACCCAGGGATATTTCCTATATAACGCTTAATGAAAAAATATATGTTTAGAGACCACCATCAATTACAAAATACAGATGTATACAGGACAAATGATTCAAACAACAGCATAAAGACACTCGGGTCCTGAATTTCACATAAGCTGGCCCTGTTGAATTAAACTCACTGATCTGGGTTCTAAAGCAAGTTTCAAAGTATATATCATACATAAACTCATGCAATACTACTACTAAAGAATAAGATAACTTTATTCACTCTGTTAGTAGCACATGACTAAAACTGTAATATACTGAACTATTTTACACCTACATAATCTCCTAAAAGAACATTTTGTAGAAAAAGCACACTACAGATAAATACAGGTCTCATACGGAATCTGGCTATTATGGACTAAACCCCACAAAACCCATACAGTTTTGGAATTAAAATTGCATTGCTTCACTTTGCTGGCATTTCCTTTTCATGTTAAACGTCTGGCAAGACCTAAGATGTTTACTCCTACAAATGTTCACATACAGTGAATTTCAAGCTTTAAAATGTACCATTCCCAAATAGTAGGGAGTAGTAGTACTTACAAATGGCAAATATTTAAGTTGGTCTCAGCTGATGTGAATTGGTTAAAGGATCTGACTCATACCTTTCTCAGCCTCTACTGATTTTCAGTTCCTCATGGTTTTGCATTCCATGCAGATATATTCACTGCTGGACAGATTGATCTGTTAGCACTTTACAGTCACATGGCATAAACATAAACGCAATGCAAGGAAACACATGGGAGAATGAGGCTGCACAAGCTGTGCACTTGCAATTGCAATGTGTAGGTAGCAATGACAAAAAGTTTCAGAATGCTAAAGAAAGCAGTTAACACATTACTCGGGGACAATTTAATGTGGTACACTAACAGCCCTCCCTAGAATCCTGAAGCAGATAAAATTTTTTGACGAAGAGAAGGATGTGACTCCAGGCAGGACCACACACATAAATGATTTCTCCTGTCCGTAACAGCAGTGATGTCAAAAATCTCAGACGAATAAATGCCCCTAATTTATTTTATAGGGAAATACAGTGTGTTCTATCTAGGGTCAGAGCCAGGGCTCTGGTGTAACCAGGCAAGTATCTGCACAGACTCTTTGCATCCTGCAACATGCAGATGGAATTCCTTATTAATGCAGCAAGTTAAATTACATTTATATTCTGTATTAAACAAATAAATCTCACAGTAGCCTGATTTATGGCACCCGAAGCAAGACCTGCATGTCTCCAAGTGAGGAAAAAAAAATCAGGATTTTTTTTTTTAATTTCTACTCCCCTCCTAAAGATGACCAAACCCTTTGTAATTAGACTGATGACAGGGTAACTCAGTCTCTGCCATCAATCCTCAGCCTTCTGCTTTGCCCACCAAAGGTTACTCTTTCCTGGCATAAGCATCTGTCCTCTGGCAATCACTGATCAAACTGCTATCATGAGGGCTATCGATATACAAATCACCAGTGGTTACAGCTTCTCTCACCATGGGAAGGGGAAAAAAATGTAAGAGCCCCACAGTTAGGAACAACTGCCCCCAGAGGCAATACCATCATCTCCCACTGACAGGTAACAGCTTCACCTGTGTCCCAGGGGTAGTCAAGTTCAACATCAGCAGGGTTATATATACATTTGGACTCCAACAAAGTGTGAAGTAGTGGCAGGGAATGGAAACTTGGCATCTTCTTCAGAAAGGAAAAGTAGTTATGATAAATCTTTGCCTTCCTCTTCAAGAGGCACGTGGCCCTTCACACTCTTTTTAACACAACAGTGAAAAGTGATAAAATATAACTCTTTACCTGGAAAGAGATTATGCCAGCTCCCAAGGGAAAACCAATGCTGACATATGGAAAAGGTAACCTGTTATACCACACAGCAAATAGAAAGTTGATCTCTGCATGTTCTGCTTCAAAAACCATACCTCAAATGCCTGGTGGTTACTGGAGAAAGGAAATACTCAGGCAATTCAACTTACCTGATTTTTATTCTTACTTTCATAAGCAAACAAATGCAGAGTGGATTATTTGGGTTGTGTTTTAAAACATTACATGTATTGAGAAATGAGACAGCTGAGCAATTAGTAATAACACAGAGTTACTGCTTGTGTGGCAGAAGCCTTCACAAGACTCATCAGGGACTGGGATACACATCACTCAGCTACTTGGTACCCAGAAGACAGACTTCACTGAGACAGGCAGACAACTATATTACAACACAGAGGTAGTACCTCAGACTGCCAAATAGCTACTTTGGCTTATAAAAGACAAAACTAAGAGAGAAAATAACTTCCTAGGTCTTTCATCTAATTACCCGACATTAATAGAAAAATCAATGAGTGGGGCTCACGATGAGGAAGCCGACATTGATATTCTTTCATACTTTTAACTTTTGTCTTTCATATTTAAGGCAACATACACTGTTTTGAATCTGAATGAAAATCTGAGTCTTATGTAAATGTCTTCTTCTACAAAGCACAGACTTACTGAGACTTCACATTTTGTTCTAATTCTAATAGTTTATCTGTACAGGTAAATACAGCCCTTGGATTTTTCCTAGGAGTCTTAAAAGATATTTGACAGAAGTGAAATAACTTCACATAACTATGCATTTATTAGGTACAAGTGCACCAGGAATGACATGGCTAACCCTACTGACCTTCACTCTGAGACCATCTGGGGCAGAAAAGTGCAAGCTAACTTATAATTTAAACTGCATAGTCAGCATCATGCCAGGTCTCATGAGGAAGGATTAAAACTGGTTACATGTCATGCACCTTTAGAAAAAAGAAAGGGGAATTCTGGTTTAGGTAGCAAGGTCTATACTGGGGTGTCTGCTGTAGTAAAGACATTACTAAAACTCAGCACGGACTGACAACAAACTGAAAGAAGTGTTACCCAGCCTTTGGACAAAAGGTTTATATAGAACTTGCTTTCTTGGATCATGTTCCCTGAGGAAGGGATGATGCATCCATTCCTGAGGCATCCTTGACTTCAGTGCTGTAGACACCAAAATTGTGCTAAAATCCTTCCAGAGGAAAACTTGGTGACACTTCAGTGGGATCACACTAGTCATCAAGAAACTGCATAACCAATCGCCCAGCTAGCTGCAAAAAAACTGAGTTTCACTACTTTCTGTTCTCTAACTTCTGATATCTAATAATAGCCATTAGGAATTATTGAGGAAATATGATCTCTGGTGTCATCGATGTGTGGTTCCCAACACACACTTGCACATTTTCCTTTTGCGTATCAGATCTCAAGGGAAGGTATCGGCTTGAACAGCCAGTTCAATGCTCTGCCTCTTCTGGATGTGTAAACAGCACAGCACTCCTACGTAGCAATAGTAAACGCAGGTATGAAGACATTGCCACATTCATATTCTAAGTTATACGGAGACACTTGGTATTTTACTGATTACAGTTGCAACACATTAGGGAACTATATCTGAAGATTGCTACAGTGAAAAATGTAGACAAAGTAATGGCATCATAAGGATGGCATAATGGCAATAAACTATCAATTTAGATGCTACAGTAGAAAAGCAAATTGCATAAATAAATAACTGGGTTTAAAGTTACTGTTGTTTCAACTACCAGAACAAGGTGCTCATGTTAAATGCAGTATCAACTTTGTGCACCAAACAAGAACTTTAATCCAAATTAATTTTCAGCTCTCTTTCAAATGCACTTTTCTATTCCCTTTACCCACTTTTGTCTTTTGTCACACACTATGACCTGCAGTTCTATGTTTTTGGGGAACCATTTTAGTTGAAACTCCATTCCCTGTTTATAGACCTTCATGACATCCAGCCCCTTTATTGTTAAGTCTGCTCTGATGATGAAAGTCGTATAGCTCTGAAGAGTAACTCAGGAGCCAAAAAAACCATTATAATTTAAATCTAAAGTATCTGTCATGTTCAACAAGCTAGCTAGAGAATGCTTATTTTAGAAATCTGCACACTATATTTGCTTTTATAGGTAAAATACATTGCCAAAAAGGTCTTTCAATAGAATTACCCAAATATCAGAAACCAGAATTCTGTGACTTTTTGCAACCATTCTCATGAAACTGCCATGTACAAAACCCTGCCTATTATATGGTCTGTATTTTTGCTTTAGAGCCTGATTACTAGCATAATACAGAAAGAAACATCAATTAATCAACTTGAAAGGTGATCTTTAAGTTAATTTTACTTTTAAAATAGTAACATAATTATAAACTAATCTATGAAATTAGCTTTTTATTCTTGCAGTACATTAATGGAGAAATTAGGCAGAAATAACAATTTCTCAAGATACCAATATCCAATACATGCTGTTTGTATTTTTTCTCATTTAAAAGAACAAAACAAAAACTTCCACAAGAATACTGTGTTAATTTAAAAAATGAACATTTTTTTGCATTTTTTCACTGATCTGGATTATCAAGTACATTAAGAATTTTTGTTAGTACTTATCCTGTTGAGTTCCTAATTTCCTGGGCAGTGTAAATGGCTATTTTCACTTTTGTCTTTACTCAGCCTCATTTTTTGATTGTTCTCCCCAGATAGTAACTTTTTGCTCTGCTGAGGCTGCAAACTCTAAATTAGAGTACTTCAATGGGAAGCTTGCTACCACTGCTACCACTCAAAAAAGTTCCCAATACATCACAATTTCAATATGCTCTTCTACTTGGTACAGCATATTCATGAATCCAATATTTTACATTGTTTGAATACTTTCTTTAAAATAATTGTATCAACCAGCTTAGACAATATCATGATTTACCTGTAATAGCAAGTCTTATTGAAAGCTTCTCTTAGAAAAAGAATGGACCTTTACAGAGAGTCTATTGCTTTTACATAGTGAGGACACATCAAATTAGCTCCAAAACCATATTCCACAAGTATGATGATAAAAAAGCTTAAGTGTAAAATGCACTACGTGACATCACAATTCTGCCAATAGGTGAAAAATGCACGATTTGCTGTGGACATACAAAATAGATTTGGTACAATGCTCAGAGATGTGCTGAGCTCCCAGAAGAGAAAAATGTGACCAAACATTTCAGAAGCAAGAAAATGAACATGTAATGCAATAACCACAGCTGCTATAGTCCAAATACAGCAATCCAATTCATCGGAAAGTATGACATGCACTAGTAAAAAGCAAAAAATGGAAAAATTTGGGCTTAAAATGTGACATAACCATTTCAACATTCTTGTGGACTGTTTCATTAGGTCTGTTAAGAAATCCAGATGGTCAAGGCCAACAAACAGAAGTTCCGAAGCAAAACACACCCTTTGAATCACAGCACTGATGTTTCCTCAAAATAGTTTGGAAAATCAGCACAACTTATGTGAGTATTCAACCAACTAACTTTTTCTGCTTTAAGTTCTGACCAGATGAAGCATGGCCTGACATGTAAAACCTACTGTCTTATGGCCAACAGCCAAATATGTAGTCATTTGACATGAATACACACACACCTGATTAAATGTACATGTTAAACACACATGCATGCAAATTTGCATGTAAATTAAACTGAAATAAAACTATTTAAAACAGGTTGGGTTTGGTGCTTGGTTGGTTTTTTGGGGTTTTTTTTGGGGGGTGAGGGGCAGAGGGTCTTTTTGAAACAGGGTAACCAATCAGGATGCTATAAAAATATAATTAAGGAGTTCAATCTCACTGTGTATCAGAAAACAAAAGCAACAATAAGCATGTTTATAACAACAGATAACAGGTGAGGAAGATTCAAGATTCACATATTTTCCAATACACTGCACAATTACTAATGAAATATTAGATACTATCAATCTACAGAGAGTGAAAGACACAATGATAATGAATTATAAAACTTTATTGGCCTGCTAAAAGTAAGTTCATCAAGTACATTTTCTGTAAGTGTAGATTATCCAAGCTCTTATGGTAGTACTTGGGAATAAAAACAATGATTATCTATTATTTACAAAAAACATAAAACAGTTTCAACATCAAGAATTAGAGGGGACAGAGAGAAAAAAGACAGTTTGCCGATGGATTACAACAAACTGTTCTTTTATGATGTGATGTTATATTATGGTAGAAGGCATTTTTGTGCTATCATTTAAAACATCACTTTTTTCAACATGAGAAAAATAGGTTTTAGTAAAGAATTCTGAAGTTCTAACATTGATACCAACAGAATGACTCCTCCTATTTTTAAGTTGAACCTGAAATCTAAGAGGCCAAGGAGCACAGGGCTCTTGAATGGAAGTGGAATACATATCAAATGTATTTGTTGAAGACTGGCCTTGTGTTTCTGCAGTGGTACAGCAGCCCAATTCTGCTTTTACACTAACAAAGCCAGTAATATCAATGGAATAGCCATGTAAAAAAACCCTAAAAAACCCCCAAAACCAAAAACCAAAAAAACCCCAAACCAAACCAAAAAAAAACCCCCACAAAAAACACCTCAGGAAAAAGTCAGGATTTCTTTTCCCGTTTTGTGGACATGCCTGAGGATTGAGACCTGCACTGCTTACATCAAGGAAAAATCAAAGCCATCACAAGAAAACTATGATTTCACCCTCTCCTTGCTTGAATATCAGATAGCTCCCTGAAATCTTACATGTTCTTGTCACTACAGCTGAGGAACAAAGTTACAGTGAAAACATGTATGCAATGAGAGGAGTTTCCTCCTGTAAGATATAATCTGCTTAGTAATACTTCCGTGATTTACTGCCTCTAGAGACTATGGGGGAACTGCCCTCTTCAAAATGAAAGCAGTTTGGACCTACACTGCCTGCAACTCTGCTCCAGGCCAGGACACGTGCTTATCCACCACACTCCTTGCAGCTGCAAAAATAAACCTCATCATGGAAGGATCCTATTAAAATGAGAAGGATATGGCAAGTCCATGTCAAAACAAAGCACACTCTATCGTGGGCTATTTCAGTTTATCTCTTTGTGATGAAAATAAGTTAACCAGTTAATCTTGAGGTTTCATTAAAAGACAGTAATATCTTCTACAAGCTTTATCATACAGTCTACATGTTTGTGGAACTAAACAGCTATATTTACTTCAAATTAATGCATCATTTTCTATTTTCACAGCAGATTTAATTTGTATGTACAAAAGATAAACAGAACAAACAATAGCCAGCTTCAAAATTTTAGGGACACACATTGCCATGGAAATGGGACAATGAAATGGGCTGTGAAATATGCAGCACCAATGTTCTCTGTGCTCCCTATAATGCTGTATTTATTGTTTTCAATACTTCCAACCATCCACAAACACTTGTTATGGAGATGAGATGACAAAATCTAGCACGTCTGCCTACAATATAATCTGGAATATTTTACACCATCATGTAATGATAGCAAAGCCCTTAAAAAAGATATTGAAAGACCTTGCATATTTGTAATGTATGGAAAGCTTACCACAGCTCACAGAAGAGCATGTTGGGCTCTCTTAAGAACAGAAGACAGAACCACTGAAAACTGGAAGGAAAAGAAGAAGTCACAAAACATGATGATGTGAAAGAAGGTGGAGAAGGAGGAAGAAGAAGAGGAGGAAAAAGAAGAGGAGGAAAAAGAAGAGGAGGAAAAAGAAGAGGAGGAAAAAGAAGAGGAGGAAAAAGAAGAGGAGGAAAAAGAAGAGGAGGAAAAAGAAGAGGAGGAAAAAGAAGAGGAGGAAAAAGAAGAGGAGGAAAAAGAAGAGGAGGAAAAAGAAGAGGAGGAAAAAGAAGAGGAGGAAAAAGAAGAGGAGGAAAAAGAAGAGGAGGAAAAAGAAGAGGAGGAAAAAGAAGAGGAGGAAAAAGAAGAGGAGGAAAAAGAAGAGGAGGAAAAAGAAGAGGAGGAAAAAGAAGAGGAGGAAAAAGAAGAGGAGGAAAAAGAAGAGGAGGAAAAAGAAGAGGAGGAAAAAGAAGAGGAGGAAAAAGAAGAGGAGGAAAAAGAAGAGGAGGAAAAAGAAGAGGAGGAAAAAGAAGAGGAGGAAAAAGAAGAGGAGGAAAAAGAAGAGGAGGAAAAAGAAGAGGAGGAAAAAGAAGAGGAGGAAAAAGAAGAGGAGGAAAAAGAAGAGGAGGAAGAAGAAGAGGAGGAAAAAGAAGAGGAAGAAGAAGAGGAAGAAGAAGAGGAAGAAGAAGAGAAGAAGAGGAAAAGGAGGAAGAAGAGGAAGAGGCAGAAGTAGTAGTAAATACCAAAAACCTTCAGGTAAACTTCTGGGGTTTTCTTCTGAAATTAACATGAATGAAATCCTTAGCTGCCCAATCCATTACTAGCTTTCAAATTTTTTGAAATGTCAAATATGCAACTGGAAAAGGAGGACTGAATCAAAAAGATGTGAGAAAGATGCTTTTTTTTATTTGTCTGATAATGGCTTCCAACTTTACAAACATTTGCAAGTTTTTACGCATTCAAACAGCTGCAAACAAAGTGCTGGTCTTCAAACTGATGATTTTCAACTTGTCGGGGATGGCCAGGTGAAGGGACTAAGAAACTGGACCTTGGTATGAATGCTGTTGCATAAAGAGCCAGTAGGGAGTGTACCAATCATTTCTACATGGCAAACTGCTGTAAGATTTCTAATCTTTGAAAAACTGTGCTTAGGGATTGGCTGCACCCTAGGAAAGAAACAGATTTCTCATCCTTCTGCTGGCAGTCAAAGAAGAAAGAGCAATTCATGTGAGAACTATTTGAAGTAGAATTGTTTCCAACTAGCTGTCCAAAGGTTTTCTTAGTACTGTCTGTTGCCCCCAAGGATCTTTCTCCTACTGAAATGAACAGTTTTCTTCACTGCTGCATGGGAGAGATCTAGCTGGTAGTCAAAGGCAGTGGAAAGGTGGCTGCCTTACACAGGTTAGGGTACTTAGACATACACATATTGCCATGAAAATGTGTCACAGCAGCCTCCACCTGCCCTGGTGCTGAGCTCCCATGACTCCCACCAGAAAAAAGGCATGGTCCCCAAACATCCTTCTGCAGGCACAGCCTTCACAAGGCCCCCCACCTCGTGTGGCATTGCAGGCAGCTGCAGCAAGCACAACACAGACCCCAGGCTCTGCCTGGGAACAATGCACTCGTTTGCAACGTAGACCAAGTCACTGGTCAAACCTCCACCAAATTCAACACGAACAGGTTTATTCAACAGACCTGATGATATGCCTTGCCTCATACCAAAACAACCCCAGCAGTGCTTCCTCTCCAGTCCCACAACTAATCTGCCCATCAAACTGCTCAACAGCTTATCTCAGTAGTTCTCTGAGTATATTAAATGTCAATTTAAAGTAAAATCTAGTATAAATAAACCCCTTCTAGCAGAACATTAGAAATATGCTTTTATTTTAGTTTCATGTCTGGCACAGTGAAAAAAATAGCAACTCTGCCTTTATATATTTCATAGCCTTTTTTACTGCTCAGTGAAACAATATAAAAGCTTTTTAATGCCAAATCCTGGACGTTCAGGAACTTTGACCATGTTAATGGTTCCTGCATGATTCTTAGTTTCAGTCTCATTTTAAGGAGGTCAAGAATTTGTAATCAACTGAGCCCTCTGTAAACCAACACCATTTGGGTTGGATCAGAATCTCTAGTTACAAGCAATGTCACTTACAATCAAGCTGAAAGACAGGAGCTAGTAGACACTGTAATTTCCACATTAAAAGTTTAGCTCTCTTAGCTTTAAGAGGCTCTGTCCACATACTGAAATAAAACGATTTTAGGAACACTTAGTCTTTTTCCATCAAGCATTAAACATCAGTGTTAAGACACTATTAGTAACAAATCACGTGCTGTAATCCATAAGGTTCTGTGAATATCTGCATCAAGTAATAGTGCACTGAGTGGATACTATAAAAGATATAGTACAAAATATGTAAGAAGGATATTCTAATATATATATATAAATATATATATTTCACTGGTGCATAAATCAGTTGTGGTTTATTACAGTTACCTCCATGATTACATAAAATCCAAAATACTGTGTCAGTACATGCTGAAATATTTGAAGGTCAAACCTACTCCTGTACCATGAAGATGAACTGCAAAGTGCTATAAAATAAACTACAAAAAAATCATGTAAAATCCCCAATCAATAACTGTGCATTTTTATGCATATAAATATTATGAATCAGAAAAAACTACCTTTTAAAATTAAATATTTCAAAAATCAACTGCCATATTCCAGCTCTGCAAGTTTGCCTTTTCCCTGCCAAAAGAAAAGGGTTCAGATTCTCACTTCATTTATTTGGCAATAAATTGTGAATACATAACTGAAATACACTGACTTTGTCCCAGCAAAACTTAAGACTGGAATGTGGGCTACTAGGTCAAGCTCTGCTCACGATCCAACTTAGATTAGATGTAACTCCACTGACTTTAGTTCAAATATTGCTGACCTAAATGGTTCTCCATTGATTTAGAATCAGCTCAATGGCATCAGATACTATTTCAATAGGAGAAGACACGCATGGCTAAGCGAGAAGTCTTGCTTAGATGAAAATAATTTAAAAGAAGTTAAGAGAGAATTGGGAAGCAGAAGAGAAAGTTAGTATCTCTGTAAAATAAGACTGTGTCCACATAGACTTAGGGAAGAAAAAAGGCAGACATTCCTAATGTTGTTTCTAAGGAACAGCAGAGCACTTGCTGACATCTAACTTCAAACAGAAACCATGATGGATATCCTTAATTGCTGCCATTCCTCTGCAAATCACCACAGTATGTGCAGGGTGACAAAGACACCACGATTCCTAGGTCATCAGTAGACTTACAGCTTGTCCCCTTTAATGTGGGGAGAAGAACACATCTTTGGGACAGATTTTAGAGAAGGGGAAAAAAGCACTTCAGCAACTGCAACTCCCCTTCCCTAGCCAGTGGCAAGAGAAAGGAAATACCTCACTACATAGACCTAGAAGAATGCAAATGTGGACATATTTCTTGACTAATAAGGATATTTCCAAAACTTGAGCACAGCAGAAATAAAGAACTCGTATGTAAGAGACTGAAGAGAACACAAGAAAAAAGTCAAAGAACTAAGAGTCTTAAAAGGCAAAAAGCCGGTAAGTATATAGAGGTAAAACAAAAGTCAAGACAGTATTGTAGAATGAGATGGATGGTGTACACTGTAAAAGACTGCAGCAAAAGAAAAGCGTTTCAATGGTAGAGTGAAAATGGCTGCAATTAAAAAGCAAAAACAATGAAAAGCAAATACAGGGGAGACAACACAATACCATGTCTTCTTTTTCACTACATGTAATTGTAAGGAATTAAAATGAAACCATTGCTCAGAAATGTAATCAAAATGCATAGAAATGTAAGCTTCTATCTCAGTCTTTAGCTGCTAGTCTTCGTAGCTTAGTCTCGGTTAAAAAACCAGAAACTTCACCTTTCTTACAATGATTCCTTTAACTGAAAAGACTGAAGTATAAACTCAGGATTTTATAGGTAAATAGCATGAAGATTGTCTAGCACTATATCTAAATGCAGTCCCTGCTCTTGCAAAATGCTTGTGCCTTTACTTAGTTTTACTCGTTATAGTAAACTCTTCTCAGAAGAGAGTAGGCTCTCCTCTGAAACACACTGAAGCATACTCTGAAGTATACTTCCCAGTAAAATATGAACAGTTAAATAGGCCTGTAAGTCTAGTCTGAAGACCAATCGTACAGTGTTGTTATTGTTGCTCTTGGCTCAGAATCAGCATTCCAGCCTACTAAAGATGTGCACACTTATCCAAACTTATAGACTATATTGAATAAGCATGACCTAACTGAAATGTGTAAGCAATGGCACTGGTTCAATACCCATATGCACTAACAAACAGTATTGCCACCTTTCTGCACACAGCTCATGTTCTCCATATTCCTGGTAAAGTCAGTGGAACCACATACATAAGATTTGCAGGGCCAGCTCTGCAATTTACTGCTTTAGGATTTAAGGCCATATCCTGAAAATACACAAAACCTTAACTTTAAGGATGTGAGCATTCCCACTGAAATCAATGAGTTTACACACACACTTAAATTAAGCATTTGCAAATGTTTTGCAGAGCCACTAATACAATAAAATAAAAGCAACTTTGCAGTTCACCTTTGATAAATATTATTTATAAAAACAACATCTTTCCAGTTAAGTTCAAACAGGGGAAAACTGACAGAGAAACAATACATCATCATTTCATCTCAATGTCATTTTGGAAGACACAGTGAGGACAAGGCAATAGGAAGGAGTGTGATAGCTTATTCTTGAGTTTTATAGCTGCCTCAGGGCTTGGCTTCACTCTGCTCTTGCAAAAACAGCTACTGATTTGAATGTACTTCTACAGTTCTCCAAACACAACCAATGTCTAAAAGAGAAGTCCAAGGTAGGTGGCACTTCACTGGGCAAGAACACTGTCCACTCCCTAGTGTGCAGCATACAGCTTCCACAAGCTCAACAGCCCCTCTCTCATCTTTTCCTTATTTCATTTACCCATCCAGTGGGATCTTATGAAATAAAACAAAACCTAAAAGAAACAAAATAAAATGTGAGAAATCATGTTTAAAAAAAAAAAAGTCAAAGAAAAAGTAATACAAAAATCCAAACACAAATGAATTTTGACATTCAAACACATAAACATAAAATGAATTTAAAACATACATAAAATGTTAAATAAAAACTGTACATGAATTTATGACAATGGCAACATTAGCTCTATCTTGTGGCCAACAATTTTATTTGTTAACTAAAAATGTGTAAGGCATGTTACTCATTTGACTTTAAAAAATCAAAATATTCCTATTGAGCCATAATGCAATAAATCTAGGACTCTCCAACCAGGGACTGTACTATGCATGGGCAGAAAAATCCTCAGTCAGGTGTCCAGCCTTGCGCAAAGGCCTATGGTGAACAAACCTGGGTGCAGAATCAAGTTATCCGTCTTTGGTCTGGTCCACCAGCTAAGTGAAGGGAACCCCATTGTACCACAAAGTTACTGTTAAGTACAACAGCAGGTTCCTTAGTAACCTTTGTTTCATGCCTTAGCTGTGTGCACATCATCCTTTCTGCCTGCTCCAAACAGGCTCCTGCCCTTAATGTCATTAAATGACTGTAATGGCAGAACGGAGTGGTGCTGGGAGAAGTGTTAGTTAACTGTCTTAAAATTTCTTGTTTCTAAGTATCATCAGGAACTTTAAAAATCAACAACTAAATATGATGGCACATTGAAACACAAGTAAAAATCCCTGGGTCATGGTCT
Source organism: Falco cherrug (assembly GCF_023634085.1). Taxonomy (NCBI): domain Eukaryota; kingdom Metazoa; phylum Chordata; class Aves; order Falconiformes; family Falconidae; genus Falco; species Falco cherrug. Next base: position 43,874,236 of record NC_073720.1, on the reverse strand, counting down.
GTCCTGACATGAAGGAGAAACCAATCCCCTAAACACCACTTGACCGTCTAGGGCTATGAACTTTAAAGAAGGCGATGTTTGGCCCTGTGTGAAATCCAACTGTGACTCTACAGCATAAATACTTCCTAAAACAGCATTGTCTTACCCAGTCTGTTGTTATCTGATGCAGTTGAGTTACTATGTACATCACTGTTGACAGTCACCATTACTTGTTCTAATGACATTTGGAAAAAAAACGTGAGTTGTACTATTATCCGGCAAATGTAACTTCATCAGTAGCTTTTGTTTCTTTGTGTAGTTTGTTTGGTTTTTTTTAACCTTGCTTTAGTAAGTTCTCAATGTTTATAAAGAGTGAAAGCTTATCCATGTTCCGTAACACTTAAATGAATTCAGAGCCAAATCCTGATTTGCCTTAAATGAATGAGACTTACACTATCGGTTTCAAGAGAAGCTGAATTTGAGTAATTAAGTAACAATGACTAATTCATTTACATTGCATTTTCTTGCTTGTTCTAACCTTGAGGCACTCTTAGTACTTCTACCCTGAAAGTAGGTAATGGCACATTTAGAAGCTGAACATGCTAGCTTGGAGCCACTGCACTTTTCCAAAAGGCTGTGGCAAAATTCCTTTTCCCTGAAACAATTGATAAGGTTTAGTGTAAGGCATCAAGAAAAAACAAAGGGACCTGGCTAATTCACAGACAAAAATACAGTATCAGTTGAAGTAAGAGTCATTCCAGAACAGCTAGGTTTCTGCACAGGGACTGTTTTACCTTGAGAGGAAGGCTCTAGGATAGACTGACATTAAGATGAGTTTCTTACAGCCATATCCACATGTAGTGATGAGTATCTTAAGAACTTGTAAGGAACATGACATTAGTGTTGGAATCTGTGCTGAATCTTGTTGAAACTTACATCATTCGGGTCCTTGCTACTTCTACTGCCTCCTCTCACATACATAAAATATCTTAAAGTGAATGAATATACTTTTACCACGCCATGAAATTCACAATTAGAATCCAAAAACTGTATCATTGCAAATCCAGTTCATCATGCAGTATATTAACAACACAGCCCTAAAAGCCTACTGTAATGTCAAGAAAAATGCTCAGCTGTAAAATACGTTGACCTGCACGACTGTGTGCGCATGTTGCAAAAACTCCATGTAACAGAGTTTAAGGAAGACTGAGGTTCTGTTCTGCGCGTGGTAGAAAGGGGGCAGGCTTTTCCAGGCCTTTCTGCAGTATTTTTACTGAGTCACTGTAGTTAGTCATTACCTCCCAAGTAATTTTCTAAAGGATTTAGACAGAAAAACGTAAGTATCATCAGGGTTTCAATAGTCTAGAATTGAAAGCTACTGCATAGTTGCTACCCTCCCTTCAAATTTCCCAGGCCATTCAGACCTCCTCTGTGGAATTTTGTTTTCTTAATTCTGTGAAATTGTGTACATTCCTGGAGACAAGTCAAAGGACACGTATATGTATTTACATAAAAACACACATCTACACCACACTTTTAACACCAAAGTAAATCACTGCAAGTGAAAGATTTCTGGCCTTTTAGTTTTTTCCTTACCTGGTCTGCTGCAATGAAGTGAAATCACATTGATGTGTTTAAAGTCACCTCTGAACTTTCATTTGAGAAGTTGTTTATTGATGAACTACTATATAGTATACAGCACTATGCAAAGAACAGGTAGGCACCAGATTTGCTTATATTCTTAGTTGCATCTGCATGCATATTAGTGACTGTAGAAGTCAACAGTGATGGCTAAAACACCGAGTAGGGAAGAAGCCTCAGATCTAGGACCTAAGCAGTCTACAGGAGTCAAGAAGTCCACAAGGTAGTCCTGAAAGTCCTACTGAAGGTACAAGAATTAATTTTTAAAAATGGTTACTAGAAGGGATTAAAAAAAAAAAAAGGCTATTGACTATATTCACTGAAACATGAAAAGCAATGAGGTAAAGTATGTAAAAAGGAAAGGATACAGAAATACAGTATAACTGCAGGGGGTGGGGGGAAAGGTTGGGAATAGAAAGGCTCTGACAGGACACAGGTGAAACGGAGCAAGGAAAAAGGACTGAAAGAGGCAGAAACTGAACAGGAGTGCTTTAAAAATGGTTCCAGGGAAAGTAGAAAAACTGCAAACCCATGAAGCAGCAGGCAATCTGGATTTAATTTGTATACTAGATCTCTGACTATTTGGAGTCATTGAGATAAGAGGTAAAATATTATAGGCAGTGGGTATTTAGAAGACGATTTCTCATACCCTAACTGCCAACCTCTCATCTGGCTTCTCAGAGTTCAACAGGAGTGAATTAGGCAGGTTGAAGCAAAGCCCAGTTTTGCCCTGAGTTGTTGCTAGAGCACTGGATTCTGAGTTTTAAAAGAACCACTACTCTTATGTAAGCTGCCACTCAGACTTGCAGAGGAAAATACACTAAAGAATAAAACTAAAAACTCAAAGCAAAAAGCTATCTATCTTCCCTGTACAAGGAACGACAGAACTTCATTCATCCTCTAAAGGAACATTATGTATCTGTCTCTCTCAGATTTAAGTGTGTCCAACACAATAAAAAAAAATAATACACAGTCTAACTTGCTGATACTTTAGTTCCAATATCAGCTCTTCATTCAGAGAGTTTTGAAGGGAGCACTGTATTCATTATTAGTCTTAAACCAAACATTATAATGATTTTGCAATACACTATTTTGACACATCAAATTGAAGTACAACTGCTCTCCCCAAAACGAATGTGCTACAGAAAGTATAATTTGAATTATGTTATTAATATGTATCCAGCTGAGCCAACAGTGACGATTTTTTTAAACCCTACAATTGGCTTTCTGGAAGTACCACAGGTGATTATCTCATGAGTGTACAGATCTGTATCTCAGATACTGGATGATCTGTAGCTTCCTGAGAGTTTACTCTCATCGGGAGTTGGACAAAATGCCTTTATGACCAATTGTTTTTAGCTTTTCTATTTATTAGAGAAGAAAGCATAAAAATAAAAGTAAAATAGCAAACCCCCATATATTTATACACACTGAACTAATTCTGGAAGAAGAGCCTTTCATGATCATTTTTATAAATGAAGAAGCTAATTTTTTTCCTCCTTTAACTAATGCAGAGCTGAGCAATTAAAGGCATCGTTAACATGTAGTGCATTGCCATATTTGGGAATATTGCTGTTATGGAGATAGTCACACATCCATGGGCTCAATAATGACCTCGACCATGCCCTTTCTTACTGTCTATGTTACACAAGCATAGAATTGTTTAGGCTGGAAAAGACCTTTAAGATCATCAAGTCCAACTCTTAGCCAAAGACTGCCAGGTCCACCACTAAACCACGTCGCTAAGCACCATATCTACATGTTTTTGAACACCCTCATGGATGGTGATTCCACCACCCCCTGGGCAGCCTGTTCCAATGGTTGACATCCCTTTCTGTGAAGAATTTTTTCCTAATAACCTATCTAAACTTCCCCTGGCGTAATTTAAGGCTGTTTCCTCTTGTCATGTTGCTTGTTATCTGGGACTTCCACCTGCCTACAGCCTCCTTTCAGGTAGTTGCAGAAAGCAATAAGGTTCCCCCGCTGAGCCTCCTCCTCTCCAGGCTAAACCACCCCAGTTCCCTCAGCTGCTCTTCACAGGACTCATCATCTAGACCCTTCACCAGCTTTGTTGTCCTTCTTTGGATATGGTCCAGCTCTTCAATGTCCCCCTTGCAGTGAGGGGCCCAAAACTGGATACAGTATTCAAGGCACAGCCTAACCAGTGTGGAGTACAGAGGGAAAAGGCTTGTCCCCTACAAGCCTTCTTAACTACACACATTGTTCCCTATAAGCCTTCACCTAAGTTATTCATGAAGGAAAATGTTATGACATGGTTGTCTTCTGCACTTTTTTCACAAAGCAAGATGATAAATTCTAGTTGTCTGAAATCCTTTTTACTGCAACGGGATTTGAAACAATATATTCCCATGAGCTGTACATAAATGTCAGCAACCAAACTTTCTTCATCATTACAAACCTGACCTAAACTCTGCCAGAGTAAACACAAATTTCCTGTAAACACTAATTTAACTGAATTCAAAACTAAATTTCATATACTCACATCCCATTCTTCAAATATGTCTCTACATGTAAGTTGCATAAATTTGGAGATCATGTATGTAAACTCAAGCATACAAGGAAAGCCCAAGCAAAACAGTGCTGAGCAACTAAAAGTTTCTAAGATCTTAAGTCTCGTTACATTTTCTTTCTTCACCAAGTACATATGGTTTATCCTAAGCAGACTGTTACCTGGGCCCTTGACCCAAACAGAGTATTTTGAAACAAAAATCAGTTTACATTTTCACTTTTTTCCAGCTTGGAGGAAATTCAGCATAACACAAAACATATCACTAGTCTTTTTAAATGAACCATGATTTGCACAGAGAAAGCTCAAACTGAGCTGAATGGAAGGCAGGATAGCAAAGAGTAGTTGTAGTTGCATTACCTAAAAAGGTATTCTTATCAAATTTGTCAGTTTCCGGTTTCAAGTAGAAAATTAAATGACAATTCATTCTTAGTTTTATTTGCTTCTTGGATCTGAGCCACTGCTTGAAAGAGCAATGCTGGCTAATGCTGTGGCAAAACAAGGACAAAATGTCATCTCATTTTTATTGGAAAACAAGGACAGGCTCCTGGATAGGTTTCTGGAGAATGTTTATCACACAAAGAAGAATAATGTCTTGACTCATTAAAGCAGTGCCTACACAGCAGCAGAAGATAAAGTTGTCTGAAGAAACCTGTACTTTTCCTTAAGATTTTGCAGTTTGCATGCACCAGGCTCAATACTGCCGTGTTTCAGAGCACAATAACATAAACATTTGACACAAACTTTTATTTCTAAACATCACCTTTATCCCATGAGGTACTAAGATAGTATTTTTCATTCATGTAATTAAGAGCTCTACTGAAATACGTAAATACTACTTTTTTTTTTTTTTTTCCCCCTAAAGATAAAAGCATGGATAGAAGACAAACAAATGAAAATCAAAGACCTAAAACCACACAGACTTGGACACACTCTAAACTTGTTAGAGGCCAGGGATTCCCAGAAAATTCTGGATCTGAATTTCACATTAGTCTCTCTTACTAGATCAGATATTCCAATAACTGAATTTACTTAATAATCGGAAAAACTAGGATCAAAAGAGATTAAACAGTCTATCCCATGAAGTTATACACCAAGATAATGAGCCTTGACCCTCTTACATGCTCTGGTTTTTTACAGCAGGAAAGCAGCACATCATGCAGTATCATATTAACCCCAGGACTACTTACAGTAACCCAAACTTTAAACCTTTTGCTCCTCTTCACAGTTCTTCAAAATACTGCAATATCTTAGCAAGATTTCTTTCCCATTATCACTAGCTTTTCCTCTAATGTTTTTAAATTTATGCTCCACAAATGAGGGTACATAGTTTGTCATTTTATGGATGCTGCCACCTGCATGAGATTTCCAAATGGGCTTAATAAAATTGGAGGCATTAATATTAGTGTTGCAGGCAGCACTCAATATATTTAATGGTTTGTTTCACTGATCTGCAAGTTCATAAAATGAGAAAGGAGGTCAAACAGAATTGTATGTACTTTAGTATAGAACACTATAAAGCTGTTCTCAGTGTGTGGTGCGTTAGAACCAAGAGAGAGTAAAACCTGACCTGTCTACTCAAGCATTTTAGAGGCCAAAAATACATTGCTAACAAGGATCATTTAGTATCTTAATCTGCTTTTCCTTAGTTTGATTTGGATTTTTTATTTTATTTCCCAGTATGATACATTGGAAGATGCATTCATTTTCCAAGCAAGCAGCAGAAAATGAAACACTTGCGCTCAGTGCTCTTATGGAGAAAATATTGCGTCTTTGTCAAGGAAAGGCATTACCCTTACATCTTTCAGCACAATATCCAACAGGCATTTCCTTTTAGAGTACTGTTGTTGATGCTGCAGTTGTTTTGCTTGCTATTGATTAGTGAGAGTCAAGGACATTAAAAGCTGAAGCTCAAATCACCAGCGCTCAGAGCAGGTCAGTGCATATATTCTGCACAGCTTCTAATTCAGGGACAGGTTAAAGTGAAAAAGAGTGTGAATAGGCAACTATTCAGACTGTGAAACAGAACTCTGCAGTAACAGCAGCTCCCCACAGAACCACAGAAAACACACATTAATAGAAACTTAGTTCATATGAAAGGGCGTAGCAATTACTATCTGCATAGACATTTTAAAACATGGACATCTGCAGGTTATTTTACACGTCATTTGCATTAAACACTATGCCTGAGAGATCAATCAATATATCAATGAATGCTTTGTCAAAGCTTTCTGCAAGTACTTGAAAAGTCAAAGTTGTTAAGAAAAAAGGCTGTTTGCCTTATGACTTCCTCTAGCATTTGTTTAATACACTTATTGGTATGCATGTAAAATATAGAAATGCTACTACACAGATACTTTTGACAAGTGTCAGTTTAGAGCCACAAGAAAGAAGATTTGAGCACATGAAGGACACAGCATAATTATGACTTCCCCTTTGAAAAAGAAAATCACTGTCAACTTTGCAACCATTCTGTCTCTACCTGAATATTGAAGCCAACTCTATCATGTTAGCTTGGTTAATTCCAAGGACCAGTACATATTCTGCATTTTCAATATATGGCCTTTTGACAGGAATTGGCAAGCCAGTTTTTATATACATATTACAGAAATAATGTTGCCCATTCCAGTACAATAAGAGCTATGGAAGTTCATCATATGTAACCATTTATAATGGAATTGTTTTGCTTACTGTTACCTTAAACAATATTAAATCCTTTGATCATTACATGCCTCATAGTTATTATTGAGCAGCTCTCCAGCTTCCTTTCTACGGCATTTTACCCTGAGTCTGTGAAGTCTGAATATTTCTCATAAAATGTGTATCCTAATCACTGAATGGCTCTAGTAAAACAATTTTATTATTGTTTTTAACTTCATTAATCTCAACTGCCTGCCTTTACAGTCATTACTATTCAAGCACTTCCATGTGGCAGTTAATGATCTTCCCTAAAAAAACTGATCTGTGCATGGTCAATGATCAGGGTAACAGACTGGCACCAAGCAACCAACAGGCAAATTCCAGTAGCCCAGTTACTGTTTTGCTCCATGATCAATACTACATAATTTCCAGGCATATTTTCTTCCTCCACCCTGCTCAGACTTTAAGGTCTCAGGGCCAGAGATCACCACCCCATTTTGATACAATCTTAGCCCAAGTATTTAGCCCCACAAATTCTCTCTTGATAGAAAACTTAAGACCCATAATAAAAAAATATAATAATGGAATAAAAATAATAATTAAAAAATAAAAAGGAAAAAAAGAATAATAAAAAAGAAGAAAAATAAGTCCCATATGGAAAAACCTGAAATACTCCAAAGCTAATTATCTCTTGCCACAAATCCTAGTGTCACAGCACAGGGAAGAGACAACCTTACAGTTGCCTTCCACTGAACCTTATCTACATCAGTCCTCCTCCACAGCAACACATGGGCTTTGAGGGAAAAGAAGGATGATGCACGGAATGTTTCCTCAGGAGCCTCATGGTCTGGATTTATACTCCTGAAAAGCCATCTCAAAGTCTGGCATACAATTTGTAGGCAGCTTGAGTATATATATTCGGGTCTTGCACCTCTTCCAAGGCTCCAGGGACTTTTCTTTCTCCCCAGATACTGCAATAAGTTGGAATCACACCAAAGATACTGCTTGGCTGTGATTGTCCCTGTGATTACTCCCAAGCACAGAAGATGGAGATATTTTTAAAGAAAAATACTGCACAACACAGTACTAAATGAAGCAGTTTGAGTCTCCTGAATCACAGCTGCTTGGAGCCAAAGTGAAAACACTGTGCCCTCACTCCAGTCTGGCCTTGGTTTGCTTCACTCTGTTCTCAGTTTTACACGGGCACAAAATGGATCTCCATTCAAAGAAGCACTCTTCACAGCACACACCAAGAAAGGGAGAGGAAAACGGTCTGGGGAATAAGGGAAGTGGCCACTCTGTATTTATGAATGCTACCTCTTACAGCACTTTTTTGACAGAAAAAATCATATACTATATTTGAAAGTCTAATTGTACCTAAATTACAGCCAAAGAGCCCTATCTGAAGACTCAGCAACTTTACAGAGAAAGTAAAGAATTTTACTAAATGACACCATGTAATTATAAACTTAATTAACATGAAATTAATTAGACATCAGTCTATAATGGATACCATGTTTCGTTGCTCATTGCCATAACTGCCAGGGGAGGCTATTAGCAAGTAAATGAATAAGTCTGTTCTCTTATTTGAAACTGTGTTCCTGCAACTGGAGCTGCTGGGATTCTCATCCACGTCTGGCACACAGTATACTGAATCCTATCTGTTTGCTGCCACTGACGCCCTAGGAACAGAACCTTCTAAGCTGTGTGAACAGCAATAGAAATGTCTTTTATCTCTCTGTGTCTGTGGAACAAACTCCTGTCCTGTTATCCAACCAAAGAAAACCACTCCCAAGCATACTACTATCATATAACTTTGTAGGGACAGAAGTAAGAAAGGAATGGTGTTTGCTCAGTTATTTCTGTAACACTGCCAAGATCTGCCTTCTGAATTTCTCTTCTTCTACAGAGAAAATGGTCTTGTAGCCATATCAAGGTTAACAAAATGCTTGAAATGCATTTGAAAGAGATTTTTCTTCTGAAAGAAAAAAGATTGATGTTTTACTTTGAGACAACCCCCCCTAAAGGCACTGTTTAAGAAACCCAGAGTCCTCAGTCCTCATAGGTAAATCCCCTTGCCTTTTCAATTAATAAATAGCCAAACCAATATGCCTGGCTCTTCTTTGGTGAGGCAAACAGAATGACTGCCTACCTTCAGGCTCCAGAAACCAAAGAGGTCCCAGCCTCCAACAATGGCAGGTCAGGAGTCCATGGAACCCAGCAATGCTTTGACCACGATGCTGTCAGCACCGACCAAAGTGGTGGTCTCCACTCGTGGTACTGCCACCACAGAAAGAATCAGCATCGGGGCTTACACTAGCCTTCCTTTCATGAGATGAGGTTCCCATCTCACACCCACCTCCCCAACTTCCTCCCAGAAAATAAACTCAGAGTTACCTGGAGCAAGCGTACTGCAAACCAGAGCTTGAATGACTCCACCCTAGTAGAGTAATTGTGTGAATTCAGAAATGGAAAAGACACACAACAAGATCCAAACAGTAGTTTACAAGCTGAAAACACTTTAGTGTAAACGGGATGTGCAAGACTAGTTGCTTCCAGGCCCATCTACTAAGCTAAAGGCTTCAAAGACAAAGAAGCTCAGGGCACACTTGTGCCAGTAAATAAAAAAAGGCCAAAGCCCAGTCTTGAGGGTATATATTCTTTTTGATCTACAACTATTTAATCTAGATTAAATTAAGGTACCCTTTTGGCCTAAGATAGATAGCATTCTCCCAGACAACGTCCCAGTATGGTTCAAAGGAGAGCATAAGACAGGAATTGTTTACAATACATGGTATGTATGAGGCCATCTTATCTGAGATATGAGGAGAAGAGAGTTTTAAACATATGGAAATGATCTATGCCTTTCCTTAAGGGCCAGAGAATGTACTTTAGCCCTATTTACTTTGATAGCATAATGGTAGCCTCAAACAGGGCTGTACTTTGCCCCAGAACTGAGTGAAAATACACAGTACATGCAAACCACATACTGTGCCTACTCTCCAGGGAGACCACTTAACAGGTAATACAGAATTGAGTTATTTCTCATTACCTGAAGTACAATGGAAAAGGTGAGTCAGTTATGTGAAATGCATGCCACTATTGCAACTTGAATACTTTTCAAAGTAATTGTACAAATTTTCTTAACGTAGGACACAAAAGCCTAGTATTTGGCCAGTGCTAATTACTTAGGCTTGGTGCCATGAATCAATATTGATGGAACAGAAACCAATTTTTCACATTCTGTCTGAAAAATATTATAACGGGTACTTGAGAGCTCCTGTGATTTTTGTCTTGTCTGGACTGGAAAATAAGATGATGATTGAAAACACGTTAGCAAACTTAAAAACCAAAACCAAAACCCATTTATCTAAAGACACTTCTCTAAACATGATATTTGTGACTTCTCCCTAGATATACAGCTGGGTTTGCTTACACCAAATGGATTCTTACCATTTGCTTCACAATGTATTTGTATTGAGCAAAACAAGACAGCAAATCACATTTTCACACTGTTATTTAGTCCATTCCAATTTACCAAATATTTCAACAGCATAAAATCCCTTTCACGCCCTGTTCAAAGCCCTGACATTTACACAAAAAGGGACTTCCCACATTCATAAGGGAAACTAACATGCATCATTAATTATTCACAATTTTGATTGCATATATATTTTTTTGACCAAAAATGTACCAGGATAGATACATCCCAGAAATATAACTGAAAAAAAATGTAGTATTTTATAATGGCATCTGTTCTAAGAATAAATAATTCTGCAAATTCACCAGGTATATTTAAAAACAATACCGACTTTGCTTTTAATAGGTGAGGAGTCTGAATAGCTTTATCTCACCTTCATTACAGTCTTGCAATGAAAGCCATATTTGATCTACCAGGCCAACTCCGTTTATTTCACCATGAACTGGAATGGAAAGCATCACCATTGATGCAATTGTCAAGGGTTTGGTTTGCAATTGCCAATTCTACTCTTGCTTTTATATTTATTTCTTCACCAATAGCTTCATTTTCCATCCTACTCTGCAGGAGACAAAACATCCATTGTGATACTTCTAGCTTGTTCCCAGTTCACATTTTTCACAGTTAACAATATATACCATGAGGAGGGCTGTCACTATTAACTGATATTTTTTGGACTGGACAGTACCAGATATAGCTTGTACATGTGTTTTAGAGATATATATATATGCATAGCTTAAAAACACTTATGAAAAAAATGTAGTGTCATGCTTTATGATAAGCAGTGAGGAGATATTCTTCAGTCACTGGCCAAGTTCTTGCTGTATATCCTTGGCCTGCAAACACAAACTTAATGTACAGATAGCATCCACTGAAGTCGAGGGTCAATACTTAGTTATACTGCATGGAGTATTCTTTTGCCTCAAGGTTTACGATTTTTGTCTGGGGCTTTTGCTTTTGCTGGGGATCACACACAGACAAAAACGTGTCTCACTAACAGCCAAGTCAGTAATTCACTGCATTAAAGAATCCTCAGAAGACCTAACATCAAAACAGCTTGTTCAGCACCTGGCCCTACTCCTTACTCCCACTACCAAAATTAACCTCTAACCAGCTTGCACTGCCTAAAGCTTCTGCAAGTTGCCATCTGTTGTGCCCAAGACCCTGGTGTTCCCTTGCTGCTTCCCATAAGACAGGAGGTACCAATGTAGTAAAGCAACAGGTTTCCGTGTTTCCTCCTGTTCTAGTCCAAGATAGTTCAGTATAAGGCATCACAATGAACACAAACAAAACAGTTGCAACATTTGCAAATTAAGCCTCTCTGACCTGAGTTTTCAGATATCAGTGTTAAGTACTCTTTGCAACATGAAAAATGAACTTTTACATGCAAAGGCAACAGATCTGTGGCCAGCAGACTTGGACATACACTATGAATTCGTATGTATGTAGGAACAAATGTCTAAAAATAAAAAACCTGTAAAAGCAAACCCCAGCCAAATAGCAGGGGTCAACTTAAATAATCTACTTAAATCATACTTGAAAATCTGTGTAGCTGCACATTTATACATATGTATATACAAATTCCCTCCAACATATTTCACATGAGTCACTGAACAGCTTTTTCCTTGGAAATTATATTAACATAAAGGTACTAGTCCCACATAAAAAAGCAATAGAAATAGATTTTCTATTACTCTTAATAGAATATACATAAAACTGATTTAATCCATATTAAATATGATGTCAGTAGAATGAGCAAAGTGAACTGTGTACATTCTTTGACTGATAAGGGATTACAACCTACAGCAAATTTGGATCCACTGTGTTCAAAAAGCATGATTAACTGTGTTCATAATAAGCTGACCTCTAGGAACTTGCTCCTGAAATTATTATGATAACTCTGAATTCTGTCATGACTTCAGACCTTTACCCTGTCCAGATTTTCCTAAAAAGCAGGAGGAGGAAAAGACAATGCCCTAAATTTTATTCAGTGTATTTCAGCCAACATAAAAATCATACTGGACTAACATTTTTAGCTTCTGCAAATAGATCCAGCTCATCCTACTCAAGTTAAGAGATCTTAAATATCACTTCTAAACTACAGAAGACCCTATTCAGCAATACGACATCTACGTGAAAACTGAAGCATGTAAGAATAAGCAGCCTTTCCTGCCTTTTGACAAAGCATTAAACCTGTATTTCAACAGCCTATTCAGAAAGAAAATGCTTGGCTGAGAGAACGCTCTTAGAGAATTCCAAATAAAAGATATTAAGATATTCTTCTATGTTTTTGAGTGACTACTTATGATACTTCTTAGAACAGGTAAGCTATTTACAGGGACAAAGGAAACAAACACATTTTTTCCTTTCCTTCAATTAAAGTATTTAACGTGGTACTCCCCTTAGGATTTACAATATAACTTCAGGAAGTGAAATTAGTTGTTGAGTATGTAGCAAGTTTACTTAGTCTACATTGAACTGATTTCTAAATAAAGGAAAAAAATCTACCAAAAAATGTACCAAAAAAAACCGTCACAAAAGCTCTATTAGTATTTTTTTAAATATAACTTTCACTTGCAGTTCTGGAAACAAATTGCCAACACACATTAAGAAGCACCATCACCCATGCAGTAGAAACATCCTTTCCCTCACAAAGACAGAAAATTAATTTTGTCAAACTCAACACTTATTTTACAAATCTTGCAAAATCAAGTATCTGTGATATGCAATACCACTGTTTCACAGCTTTCCTGTCCATAAGGCACAGGATTACAGGGCATAGGAAGGGAGGGGGAAAGTCCCTTTCACAACACAAAGCCATTCACGAGCACAGCACCCCTGTACTTGGATCAGGGAAGAGCCCTCTCCTGCGATAATAATGGCTTTCTGTCCAAGCCTGACTACGCTAAGAGTTATTGATGACAACCTCGATTAAACTAGTAACTAAATCCTCCGAAACACTACTATGGTTGGGCAGGGGTTGTGAGAAGGACAGAGACCAAGCAGTAGTTGTGACCTTGAAATAAAAGTATTGATCAGATTTTGCCCTGTGAAAGGAAGGAAGGGAAACTGAAACCAACCATCCTGAATCATTAATGAGCTCCCACAGCATGCTCCTAACTCCAGTTTTTTACATATCCAAGTGGATCTTTCTTCAGGCTTCCTCAAAAACAGCACATTTACAAACCATTCATGAACACAAACTGCAAATTCATTCAAGACAACATGAAATAGCTCTAAGCAACAACTCAAAGTTGTCACTTTTTGTGTACTTCAGACTATGTAATACATAACAACAAATACATTACATATATTTTAAAATATATATATGTGTGTGTTTATACATATTACGTTCATTACTGTGAGCAACTGAAAAATCCTGTTGACTGCCTGTGCTACTACCTAGGTTTTCAATAGTACCCACTGATTCAGAACATGATTTTCCAGTATTTGGATCTTTCCTAGGATTGAAAGGCCGCTGAGCATACCTTCTAACAGGAATATCCATCTGGCCCTAAAAAAGGAGAAAATTTTGCTAAAAAAAACCCAAACTCCTCATAGAATAGAATTAAATAAAATTAATAAAATTATATGAAAAGTTGTAATTTGTGTGGCAGGACAAAATCCAAATAAGTGCTGTTTTGTATTAATTAGCACTAAACCAATATAGAAGCGTGAACGGGGAGCAGAAAGCCAACCACTAGAGGAGACACAGGAAGATGTATAATTTTCTCCTTATTTATCTTACATTTCACTACATCCTCCTTCTTAGTGAATTCTCCTTCCACCATACACTCTTCAGTTCTTCTTCTAAAGTCTCCTTTCCTACGAAGTGTCTTCAATAACTTTTTTGGGGGTAAGTCCAGCTACTGTGCTACTTGCTGCAACACAAAGAAAGCCTCGTCTTTCAGTCTTGGCTCATCTAGCTGTCCTACTGCAAATCATTCTCTAACTATTAAAGTATTTCTACAGAGAAGTCATAATTTAGTTTACAGAACTGCTTTTCTGATTTCAAAATGCCTTTATAAAACAAACCAACCATGTTAAAAGATTGGAAAATTATTAGGCTGAGATGTTTTTTTAGAATGTGATCAAACCAAGAGAACTTGTAGAAAAACCATCCAACATCCAAATGATCATTGATTGTAGACATTTTCTTTCCAGGTGATGCTGCTCAACAAAGAAAGCTTTGCCAACAAGGTGCAAATATGAAAAGACTTTTCTGTTTACCGTCCACTACAGGAAAGAATAAAGCAACAATTTCTGTCCCCACAATGCACCAGTGCATTGGCAGAAGTCTACAGGCTGTATCTGCACAAAGGAACACTCTGTGCTGTCAAAGACAGTGACTTCACTTGGGCTGGCAGTTGGCTATTTTCAAAATATCCATGTGATTCCCTTTAATTGCCTATTTAATTACCAATACTTCCACTGTCTAGATATTAGAAATCTTCCTTAGAAATATCTTCTTTTTCAAGGACAATACAGTAACATTGACAAAAGGCAAGAATTACTACTACTGGAATTAAATTCAGGTACCTTCTATAGTAATAGGATATAAAAAACCACTACAGTAACAGTGCTGCTTCTATACTTAATGTTTACTTAATTAATGTCATAAACCAAAATGCTAACCATTACCTTAGACAAAGTGAATAGATGATTAAAAATCCTATACTGCAAAATCACACTCAAAAGATTACCCCTTTTGTCCTCCACTCTGAAATATAACAGTTCTGCTCACTGTGAAAATTTACATTTTTGTATGCTAGTGAAAAAACAGCCAAAAATGATTAAAAGATCATAGGTAAGGAACAAGATGCTAGGCAATGATAGGGACACTCATTTAATTACGAGAGAAAGAGATGAGCTGTGGATTACAGTGACAGACTACACATGAAGGACAACATGCAAACCTACACTATAACAAAGCCAGAAACCAATGCGTCTTTCACTTAGTCCAAAACTGCAGTATGAGCACACAGCAAGCTTAGCAAGAATTTGGTGATGGACAGCTTTATGTCAGGAAGGACATGGTACTATACAGGAAGAGAAGAATAATTCATAATGTTATTATTCAGTTTACAGTTTCACTCCACTGCTGTCTGTTCCATAAGATGCAGGTAATAAACAATGAGGTGTTTCAGTGCCATGAACTGAACAATATCTAAATGACATATCCAGGGGTCTATAAGGCCTATGAACTAATTCTTTCTGATAAAACCAGAAAAAGAATATTCCAAATCAAAGGACCATTATTAAATATTTTGTTGCCTTTACGTTTCAAAGAACTACAAACCTTCCCACTTTTGGTTATGTAATCCTGTTCAGTCCCATGGCTCTTCCTTAGACTTTATAGAAAATCAAGGAGAAATAAAATGCAGTGGAAAATTCCTCTGTAAAAAAAGTTTACAATCTTGGCTATAACTACTAGAGCCACTTCACATCAGAGAGGACCTGGAATGATTTTTAACAAATGAGCTGCATACAATCCGATGCACAAGTCTGTAATTTACAGGCCAATGGCAAAATTCTCCTCTTCCATGCACACTACAAATGCAATGTCTGTGGAGTCTATCAAAGTGCTTATTCTGCGCCAGCGGGTAGCTCCTATATCCATCAATGGTATTTCTGGTGCTGAAAAAGCAACAGGAAGCAGCAACAAGGCTAGGGCAACAAGGTTTGCTCTCACAGCTGGCTGAACCCTGCAGCACCCATCACGATGACACAACCAGCCATTGATTTGACAGAGCTGATCCATCATTCTAGTCAGCTGCTTCTGTGTACACAATTATTTGCACATGGTGGGTGGGAAAGGCTCATTTTTTTTTTTGCATCCCTGATTTTAATTGTACATATTGCACATAATCAAATTCACTGTATTCCTTGAAATACCCAGAGAAAGTCTTTTGTCCAGTCTTGCGACCACATGCAAATAGCACAGGTCCAGTTAATTAAACCTTTGCCAATACAGGCTGGTGGCTAGAAGCCAGGCTCAGTGCCACTACACAGAGATTTGCAAAACAAGCTTTGTCACCTTCCTACCTCTTTGATCCTGTAGTGGCTGTGGCACGTGAAGCACATTTCCTGGCCCTGGCTGTCTGATTTTCAGTGTCACTTATCTGGCCTTCATTCATCCCAAGTTGAGGTTTAAATATTTTTTGATTTTCATTTTATTTGCTTTAAAAGGTGCACTGGAATTCATGACTATGCAGACTCAGTGAGGGGACCAGAACACCTTTCATAACAGAAGCAGATTTCTTCCTCTGGTTCCATATTATTTTGAAACATACATACCTTCTGGTGTCAAATCCTACACTAACAAACCACCCTTGTAACCATACAGTTCACTGAATGCAAGAGCTTGATTTCAGGTTGGCAGCAGTTAAGAGAGGGGAAAAAACCAGCTTCCCAAGCTTTCACACTACAGAGCTCAGAGCAGCTCCTGGACCCTGTTATGGTGACTAACTAGGTCTGGCAAACTTTGCGAGATACCTGTAAAGGATGCATTCCCAATACTGGCCTGATTTAGAACAAACTCTTACACTGTTGTTCTGGGACACATCATCTGGCCTTTCTCTCACTTCATCAGTTTGTCAGAGCTGATACTCTCTGCAGCTCTCAATCATGCCCCCTTCACTGCCTTCTCTCTTGCTTTCATCAGATAGGGTTACCAATTCATTCCTTTCTTCACTTTCCCACTGATTTTTTTGCTCCTTTCCAGACATCAGGGACCACCCTTTTGAAGCCAGATTGGGACCTCCTCCAGGTGGACAAGAAATCACATCATCCCTGTTTCTGTCATCCTTCCAACTGACAGAACCCACCTTCCTCATCATAATTAACTATTGTACCTTTAATCCCAGCAACTTCTTCAGAACTTCGGGCTCCTGTATTATCCCTCCTTACTCTTCTCTTTCCACTCAGAATACAATCAATCCTTTCAGCACAAAACAGGAAAAGGGTGTGATTTTTGCCTTCTTTGGTTTGCTTTCCCTTAGATATAGGACTGTTTTCCTTAACTATATTACAACCTTCTCCTTTTTCCCCATCACAGTTTAAGGAATTCCCTACCTGTTTATCTCCTCTAGTCTTCTCTACTTGGTCCTGAAGATTTCCCCTCCTGGTTTCTCTCATGTCTTTTTTTCACCACTCTCCTCTTTTCTCTACAATTTCTCACTTATCCCAGCTTCTCCCATAATGAAGGCAGGCTTTGAACTTGCCTTTTTTTAAAAAAAAAAAACCAACAACATAATCCCATCTGTCTCTCAAACTATTACATGTATTTCTCACAGAGCTCACTGAATGAATTGCAAGTGGTTTACCTGGTCAGGCCGTCAGCTCTCTGGCTACAATATTGCTGATCTGCATATCCAAGATCTTACTCAGTGTAGTCCTGAGCCATGACTGTATTTCCTACTACCCTTACACAACATATCATTCACCTTCTGTGATTATAATTTTGCACCACTCGTGGCTGACACTACTTGGTCAATTCAAGCTGCCACATACTACACTTCTTTACAAAGTGATCCTTGAATTCCTTACAGCGAGTCTCAGAAACAAGAAAAGAAAACAATTTTCTTCACAAAGTAGTGGTCAAGGTGACACTAGTACAAGGAATCTTCAACCACCTGTATGGCTGCTGAAGACAGACAAAAATCTACACAAAGAACTACAAAACATGACTTTGCAGAAAAGGAACACCGGATCTGTTCAGTCTGGCTGCAGGAATCATGCAAAATCATGCAAAATTCAGTTTTCTTATTTTTACATCTTTAAAATTTTAGACTATTTTGCATGATTAGCGATGCTTTTTAGTGAAATTACACAACAGAAAGTGTCAGAGCTACAATCAAATTTCAAAACATGAATCATAAGAAGTGAAGCTATGAAGTATTTCAAAAATTTGTTTTTTAAGTGACTAAACTATGACTATACTGGACAAATAAAAATATATAAACACCATCAAGTTCTGTTAAACAAAGCAGAAAACTATTTTGAGTCACATGTAGAAAGATATTTATCTGTCTACAGCTGATGGGCTATACACCAAACCAGGAATGTGTAAGCATACAGGAACACAAACATGAATGTATGTGAACCCCTCAGTCTGTGTAAAAATGATTCATCAGTTCAGGCTACAACCTGAGTTCACACCTACCACTAGACACATGCAGTTTTCTTACTGACATCAGCAAAATACTTTTTGCTGTACCTTTTGTGCTTTCTGCACACAGTATCCAATGCAGTCAGTTACATCTTAAGTGTAGCTAAGGGCACCCTCTGACATTGCAGTTCCCTAAACTCCCTCTTACATAAGCTTTTTGTAGATAAGACTCACCCAGGAGAACTGGTCTTGGTCCATATCTTGTCCAGAGCAGCTTCAGGAGAGACCTTATTAGCTGGGGGTCTTTGTTACCTTTTTTTTAAGTCCTGCCATGTTGGCTGGAAGCAGTATTCCAGCAAAATACTGATATTTCATCCCCTATTTAAAACCACTCTAAGATGTCTTCCTCATCCAGAGCCCAGTGTGTTACAGTGCCAAGGTTAACTGAGGAGCTAAAGGCCAAGATTAAGCTCCACTTATTCTCTGGGAGGATTTAGTTTCCCATGTTAATATACTTTCCTAGATGCACATGGAAGCTGACACAGCCAACCACAGGAACTCTGCCTGCTGCACTTCGCTCCCCAAAAAAATGCTAATGCCATCAACCTAAATGAGTCCAGTTCTCATCTACACTCATTTACTGGTAGAGTAGTATAAAGTGGCCATTGTGTAAGAAAGCATAAGGCTCACTGACATTTGTTAGTTTGTTGTTTTTTGTTTTTTTTTAATGAAGAATGCCACCAGCACACCAACTTTTTAGATACCAATGATCCATTCTATGCAGCTCACTTCCTCCTCCCCTTTCCAAAATCCCCCCACTTAGCAAGGATACTACTTCAGTTTTAAACATTAAGACAGCTCTCTGACTACGTAACTAACAAATACTGAATTCTGAAGTCACCACTGTAACTGAGGTAGTTTTGGTTTTTTCTTCCACTCGCACTGCAGTAGAACAAATTGGTGTCCAAGGTGTTGAACTGAAAGAAAACATTTCTGTTAAAGCATTTCCATAATATTGCTCACTGTCCTGAATGCATTTTCATGACTGTAACAGAGGAGAAAGGTTATCAGTAGTTAGCTGCAATGAAATGAGTTGGAAAAAGACAGGGTATCTAACTAGCTAACTATGTAGTATCTAATTAAAATTTAAGTAAACTTGGAGTTAGGACAGCTGGAAGAGGCACTGGGAAACAGTCAGAAGCTCTAAGCCTTCTACTTAAAAGGCAAGTAATAAAAGACAGCAACAAATTTAGTGTGCACAGAATATGGGAGCTCAGTGGCAAGGACGTGACAGTTCCAAAGCCAGCTGGTATATGCAACAGTCCACATGAACAACCTTTTTCTACAGGTAGTCGTGAGTGAGAACAGTGCTCAGCTTTATACTTTATGCAATCAAAGAACCTGTTCGTAGAAGCACAGCTTGTACTTAGCAAAAATGTTGTCCTGGCTGCTGGGAGCCAAGTCAAAGTTTGCAAAGTTACCATCACTGCATTACCTAAGCACTTAAATACCAGGTAATATCATTGTGATTAACAGTGAATGTCTATTATAGTACAAACATTTTTCAAAGCACACGGGTCACAGCCAATTGCATAAAGACTGCAAACACACAGTAGGAATTCCTCTCCCTTTGGCACGACAAGGATATGACTGTCAGCCCAGAGCTGCCACAGCCAACACCAGCACCCTACTGGATTGCTGCTGTAGGAAAAAGGTATAGGAAGGCAGAATAAGACAGACCCATTCTTCTCCCAGGAATATCAGCTCCTCAGAATCCAATTTTGGCACATTTGGGCCTGAATGATGCAACTAGACAGATGCTTCCAGTTCCTGCAGGAATCCACAGACTCTGAGCTGAGCTTAGGAACCGTCCAAATGCACCAAAGGGAAAACCAGGGGTTCAAACTATCCAGGCTTCTCCATGGCCTCAGGACACTATGGTCCAACAGCCTGAAAGTATAAATGCTCCTCAGTTTCTCTGTTGGTTTGCTATCATGCTCCTCCTGTGCATGCCACATGGTCTGTAGCATACACCATGTGCAAGGCTCAGGTATAGGCTGCTTTGCCAAGGAGCTAAAGGAATAACGTTTCCTCTGGTTCTTCTGCACTCATTCTATATCACCTGGTGAAACTGGTGAATTGCAATGTAAATCAACTATAAGACATTCCACACTATTACTTTGCTAAAATAAAGCCATGTATACTTACTTTATATTCTTCCCACAGCAACAGAGTGCTTAAGAGACAGACAGAAGGAAACTTTCTCTCCCTTGCCAGCCTTCTTGTGTGCACCAGGCACAAAATGCAAGAACAGCCACGTTGGTCCAACCAAATGAACATCTCTTGCACATCTGTTGTCCTGCCTCTGTTGCCTCTGACAGCGGCCAAAAGCACAAAGCAATCACATAGTCAGACTTATCCAGAATACCTTTGCAGCTCAAAGATTTCATGTGCCAAAAGGGATGCCTTCATGCTTAATAGCTGTATCATTCAAACTCACAGCTTCTGGGCAGGGAACACGACCTGCGCCATTCAGCTGTCTCACAACCTGCACTCACAGGGCACCTGGGGTTTACTGTGCCATGGCAGGTTGCATGACTTCTGATGGGAACAGAATAGCCTGCATCAATGTTTGCCTGGAGCATGCAGGGAGAGGCTGTTGCAAGAGCAGCTGCAATGCACAAGCTTCAGGCACCATCAGAAGCAGTTACAATACCCGCCTACCTGGCAGGCTGGCACTTAGGAGCACAGAAAGAGAAATTCAGCAGGAGAGGCTATCTACTGCTCTCCAAAGTGACTGAGGGCTGAGAGCTCATGGGAAACCTCCAAGAGGATAGTAGTGGGCAGAAGCATTTAGCTGGTGGTAGTCACAAACACAGAATTTGACTGCCAGTTTTAATCTGCCTCTGGAGCAGCTAGAGTGTGAGAGACATTCGACAAATGAGCAACTACATCAGAGCCAGATGAAGGCCTAAAACATGGGCTGCTCTTAGTACATATCCCCACACGCCATAGGAAAGGAACAGATAACAGTGCAGCTCCAGAGGTTGCGGGAGGGAACACTACAATGGCTCTCTCTAAAAAATTCAAGGATGTCAAGAAATTCTGGTTCAGAGACTATTGTGGAAAAAGAAATACATCTGTGAGGTACATTGATGCTGCTGCTGCTGTCTATTCATACGAAATGAAAGAATGAGTGACTCTTGTTTAACAAGGCAGTTCTGGGTTTTTTATGTAGGATACAGAATAGGTATTAGGAGAAAATGGGCTTTGAGGGCAGCACAAAAAGCTATTTCAAAACAGAGACCATTCCCATTTCACCTTGTCACTCATTTATGGGGAAAAAAGGCATTATTTGTAATATATTATTTTGATTCTTAAACTGGATTATCATCCAGGCTGAGGACTGAATATAGCCCTGATGGTTTAAGTAAATAAATGTGAAAGGCTAAAATAGTGGCCAGTATGAGGCAGAGAGGCACACTTACATCATACCAGTGAGGAAGCACTGGGGAGGTACAGTATCTCCAGGAAGAGAACAACTGAACAGCTATGAGTTGCTTGGAAAAGGTGTGTTCAGTTACCCACAAAGAAAACACCTTGGAGAATTCACAGGCTGCAGTGATGGGGCTGTGTCAACAGCTACTATACAAAGCAGCTCCTAGGTTATAGATATCCTGGGCGATGATAAACATGCATCGATGGGTCTGTGTGAAAAAGAGATATAAAAAGGGCCCATTGATTCAAATATAACAATCTTATTTGCACTTTTGCCCAGAATTGAAATAAAACCTGAAGTACTCCCTTTAGTAGATATTCAAACAGCTTGGCTACCTTTCGTATTAATTTTTCTAAATTCCTGTGAATTTTTGTACTTCCCCATTTCTTCCTAAGCAGCAACAACATTGCTGCAACAATGGCTTTAGAGCACTTCCTGTTCGTTTTGAAAGAAGAAACGTCATGAACCTGGCAAAAAAAGTCTATTCCTGATGCTTCTTCTAAATACTCAGATCCAGAGAGTGCAATGCCCTGAGACTGTACAAACAAAACAGGCATTTTCAGAGGCACTGAAGGAAGCTGTTGACAAAAGGCTACTCCTGTGTGTTTTTGCAAAATCAAGTAACAAAGAAGGAGTTTGCCTGATATGGGGAAAGTTCAAATAAGCATCAGAAACTGTAAAAGTCATGCTTAATCCCCAAGCAGTTTTTGTCTGTGGGACTTTCTTAGACACACACATTTGCCTGGAACATACTTAAACAAGTCTTCATTTTTGTAATTATGTCTATACTACTTTAAAAGGCACAGGCTCCACTGCAGTAAGTAGAAACGACAACAGTTGCAAGGAGAATTACAGCATAGTGCTCTGTGCCAGTCAGGCTCTGAGTCAATGGTGAATCTTCCCCTGTTGTGTAAAATTCAATACTGAATTCTTTTACAGGAATGAAACAAAAAGGGCACTACAGCTATACTGAGATCTCAGCTTCTGCTAACAGAATTGATAAGCAGCTAACATGGATAGCTATTTAAAAACAGAACCTTATGAAGCAGAGTCATTTTATTATCTACTATTCAGGAAAAGTACAGGGTTTGTCCCAAGCTCAGGAAAAAAGAAAGAAAAAAGTTCACACTTCAGAGCTGGTAACAGAAATCAATGCAACTTGGTCACAGGAGGAATCCTACAACAGTCTTTGAAAGCTGCGGAATACAAATGGAAGGAAACACATAAAATCTGAAAAGTATTATAAAAGGCATGAGGCAAAGATCTAAGCAACAAATACTTGCAAACTCCAGTAGTGTTATTCAATTGAGACTCACATACCTGAGCCAAATAATCTTCCTTAAAAAGATGTTGCAGTACTGTAAATAGCATGTGGTCTGCTATAACCTTTCAGCATTTCCCTGTCTTCTTAATTAAGCCAGTATTCAAAGGCAACACAGAACAGCTCAGAAAGCGTCTGTCCACATGCCACCTTTACCCTTTTCTTGTTTCTCTGCAGTAAAAGTCTACATGTCCAGTGACAGGACAAGCAGCAGTGAGCACAAACTGAAATAAAGGACATTTAATTTAAACATAAGTTAAAAAAAAATAAATATGTAAGGGTAATTGTGAACACACAATTGACATACATAGCCCATAGAGGCTGCAGAATCTCCATCCCTGGAGATACTCAATCCTAGCTGTCCACTGCCTTGAGCAACCTGCAGGTGGCCGGGCTGGACACTCTAGGAGTGCCTGCCAGCCTCAGCTGTTCTGTGGCAAGTCAGTACAAACTGGCCAGCCTCCAGGAGCAGCCTTTCACAGCTCCCCTGCTATAACCCACTTCCATATCAGCCTTTTTCCTCACTGAAGATCATACAGCGGACCTCATCTCTACCAGGAATACCTCCTATTTATCCATTATTCATGTTCCCACCTATGTTGTTCAAGAACTGCTTAGGTCTTAGCATCTAGTTGTCTAGCATCATCTAGCCTCTACATTTCCTCAAATAGTGAACACAACCAATCACATACGTACTTTGTAGTAAATGGTGCTTAAAGTACTGGAGAACTGGGGCCACTCAAAAATAAATAAATAAATAACATAAGCTGGCTCTGCCATTCCTTGATCCTTTTCTTTCTTCCCATTCACTCCCCACATTTGAATACTTCTTCCAACCTATCTTTGGGCCTGCTCTCACTCTGCTAACAGGCAAACATTTAATTATTATGACCCACCTTCTCTCCCACCTCTTATTCCCCTTGTCCTTGTATTTCCTCCTACATTCAGTCTCATTTATCTCTAAAATTTTCCAAGGGCTAAACCACAATTTGCCCTCACAAACTAATGCATTCCTAAAACATTATGATCTGCATATGGGCAAAAGTTCATACAAAAGCAGGTAAATGTTCAACCTTTGCACACAGGAAACTAAAAGAGAAGCTCTCGGCTCTGTGAAATAAAGACCTGTGAAGCAAATGTGGATGTAGGCTGAACACAGGGTTGGGTCTCTGCAGGTTATACCTTTAAGACTGATTTTTCTGCCATTACCTTCATCTAGGAGCTGTGCTCCTGTGAGCATTGGTCCACATCAACGTACAGCCCTGGCAACTGTGATTTTCATCTCTCCTCATTTCCACTGCATCCATTATTAGTTTCATTTCTCTTCAGTCTCTTTTCATTTCATCTTAAGCTGTCCTCTACGCAGCATCTCCCTTGTTCTTTGGTTCATCTCACTTCACACACATCACATACTTGTGTATTCCTTCATTCCAGCATGTGCTTGTATACTTCTTTTGAGGGGAGGTGGAGTGGAATACAACACATACTTGTTTACACTTGCTTTCCATATGTTATTGCGAGTAACAGACACAAGGCCTCAGATAATTTTCCTATGTTAACAATATCCATCAGTATAGTAGTCTGAATCATAAAAGCTCTCAACAAGTTAATAACTCTTTTTGTGTCTCAGTCATTACAACTGAACTTGAATTTTGCAGCCAAAGGAGATCATGGTCAAACGCATGACCTCATCATTAAAAACTTCCCAGCTTTTTTTTCTCAAATTTTTCTCAAATCCCAGATTTGAGATGTCTCCCTAAATCCTTTGTTATATATGGGCTATGTCATCCACTGTCTTATTCTTACTACAGAACCAGAGTTACATTCCTCTCTTGTATCTTGCACTTTAGGATTAGACTCAGGAAAAGTAGCAGTTAGAAATAGAAAGCTGAGACCTAGAGACCAAACTTTATATAAATAGTAACAATGGAAAAATAGAAATGCCTAACAGTATGTTCTGATAGGGTCATCAAAGCCCCAAAACAATGCTTTAAGTGACACCTCTTTACTTTATTGGAACTCAAGAGAATGGTGGCTCAAACATTTAAAAGTCTTTATAAAATCCTTTACATAAAATGACTTTCACAGATAGTTCATAAAAACTCTCATTCTTTGAAGTAGTTATAGCAAATGGCTTCTTCAGAGTAAGGTACTTAGAAGCATTAACAACTCTGCCTTCCAAATGTTCATGTGGTAAGTAAATATTATTACAGGCCCCATTATACAAATGATGCACCTGAGACAGACAAGTTGTATGATCTGCCCATGACTGCAAGGACTGGAATACCAATGTCAAACAATAAAAATAGCTTCTTGTGTATGGTTCAGATGAGCAATATCATCTTTGCCTTCACATGTCTACTCACTAAAAATACTGTGGATTTGCGCACATTTGTTTTTTTCTACATCTTACCTTACGACACTGACTCACATGAATTAATCTCTCTTTTATACTCTGCTCATTGACTAAATAATGAAATGTCTAAAAGTATAAAGACATTCAAGGATCAACGTCCACAGAATTGGCATTTGGGTAGGTACAACACAGCACAAAATCGTACAAATAGAAACTCAAAAAGTTCAGGATTTCAGTGACTTGAGCAAGATCAAGCAATAAGCACGTTCCCAAGCTACAAACTGATCTTCTTAATTAACTGGCAAATAAGGCAAAATTGTCCAGGAAGCCCTAACTGCAAGTTTACAGCAGATCAATTGGAACACTTGATCCTATTTGTCAAACTGCAGTCCTTTGGTAAAGCTTTTATTTTGTGCTTGGTTTAGAATCAAAAGGAGTAAAAGCTCCACTATTCTACTGCAGTTCATTCTTCTCCTAGTATATAAGCAACCCAATTGCTTAAGCAAGACATGATAATGCATGAACTAATAATGAACACATCTCCCTTTCCCCATATCAGTACTTCAGACTACTCACAGTCATCTAAACTCTCCAAAATCTGACCTTTTCAATCACCAATGTGAATGAAGCAGGGCTTGTTTTGAAGTCCCTTGCAATCACCCCCTCTCCCACAACAACATCAAGTCAAGTAAAATGTATTAAAGCACAGAATACAATGACCATTTGCTATACGCTTACAGATAAATAAGACAGAAAAGATTTTTCCTACTGGTCCTGAAGTTACATCCAAAAGGATATGCAAAAGCCTCAATAAACTGCCACATTCAGACAGAACAGTAAAGCACTCCACTCTTACCTGGACAGCACTCTATTTAAAGTCATGCAAATACATTTACCTGGGTAAATGAAGGTTAAAGATTTTAAGTCATCAAGGATGCATTGTGTCAGAATGTCAAGACTGCTTTGTAAGAAGGCTTTTATCATGAAGTTGCGCAGTGTTTCTTACCTAAACTAAAATACGGTTAGACAACTGAGAAATATGCTGCAACTGAAGACAAGTTCCAAGCTGCCCTCTCCTGCACTGTCTTTTGGACCAACGCTCAAAACGTTACAGAGGCTTACGAACAGAAACAAAATAGTAAATGACGCACTGGGAAGGAAAATTATTCCTCAACTATCCATGTCCTCCTGTTGGAATAACCAATGCTTTTAATTAAAAAGTTTTCAAGAAATTTCACAGCCCAGCACAAAAGTTACAGAAATCACTTGAGAGAAAAAGCTATTAAGAAGTAGGAGAAAATACCGTGTTTTGACTTTGGCAGGCAACATCCATGGGCGTGTTCATAATTCTAATCAGCTTGGTGAAAAAGCACAGCATCCTGACTGATAATCCGAATTTTAAACTTACACTCAAAATACTAACAGCCAGCTAGCAAGGGCTTGAAGGAAATGTAGTATTTTAGGGTATTTGTCCCCAAAGGAACTTTTGTTAATCCACATGATCTCATTAACTGGTCAAAAAAAGACAAATTTCTGCTCCCTGAATTGCACAGACCTCAGAGACCGCGAAAGGGTCAAAGCATTCACAGACAGGACTTATGTTTAGGCATGGTAGGTAGCTCAGAGAGCACTCAAGGAAAGCGAAGCACCTTTCAAAGCATGACACTCAAGCCCACAGACATGAGGATAGCTGGCACTGCTTAAGTGCAATAGGAATTTCAGACTGTTTGTTCCCTTACCT
Organism: Falco cherrug; assembly: GCF_023634085.1. Taxonomy (NCBI): domain Eukaryota; kingdom Metazoa; phylum Chordata; class Aves; order Falconiformes; family Falconidae; genus Falco; species Falco cherrug. The sequence continues at coordinate 43,846,944 of NC_073720.1, read as the reverse complement.
TCACACTACTGCACACAGCTCAAAGCAGTGACAGAAACTTCATAAAAACATTTAAAAAAAAACCCTCTCACCCCACAGGCATTAAGTACACGTATGTTTCCTTCTACTTCTGTCAGACTCTATTTGTTAACTTCTTCAAAGACAGAAGGGGCTGCTTTGGGGAGGAGTGGGTTCTCACTCCTTTCAGGCTTTGGTAAAACCTTCAGAAACTCCATTTATCTCTACAGCAGAGCAGCTGTGGTAATACTCTTGCTCAGCTTTCCTAGCAAGCAAGGAGTACTAAGGATACTGATTTGTTGCTGGAATATGGACACCTTGTGCTAAAATGTACTACAGTTCAAATCAGCAAAAACCTCTTCATCCTTTTAACTGAATTATGCTATTTCAAACTTCAGCCACTGATTTGTCTTCCATCAGTTTCCTCCATATTTCCATTCATGCTTAGTGGCACGCTTCTATACTAATGTTCACAAACAATGTATTGGGATGGTTATGCTAAATTAGTTGCTTAAATTTATTTTTCAATATGGTAGGTAGAATAAAACAGGACTAGAATTATTCTTCCACAAATCCTCTCAGGGAGCTAACAAACCTTCCCTTGCCCTCTCTGCTCTTACGAAGCTTAAGAGTTTCATAAGCTGGTTAGATGGAGTCAGATGTACACACAAAATGGTAAGAGCTGTCTTGGCAGTCTTCAATGAATTCCCACCATCAGCACTTTCACATCCTCCAGCAAGCAAGCAAGCCAGCCAAGGAGTTTCATAAGAGCAACTCACAAAAGTTAATTAATACATTTAAGAAATTAACTGAAGCTTTCACCATTCATGTTGCAGCATCTTGCAAGAGTCTAAACCCCTCACCTCCAGATTCAAGCAACAAAAAGCAGCTTTTCACACAAAGCTGTTATCAACAGACAACTGTATAAAAAGGCGTTTAAAATGTACACAAGCAGAGAAATAGAATTATATTTCACCACTCACTATGATGAATTTTGCTATAAAGTCTGGAAGTCTAGCACAACAGGAGAGTTAATCCACAAAGTTGAAAGAACAGTACTGGTTTTTTGTACTAACCCTATTTAAAAATCTCTTCTAGCACAGGTCACAGATGAGTTCTGTACTAACAGTCTCCCTGAAGTTAATAATCAGAACGTGCTACTTCCCCTAGCTGTAAAAGACAGAGTGAAAAGAAGCAAGGCAAGAACTGAAACTTCAGCCAAAATCCAGAACATCACAAACATGTTTTCCTTTTGTTACTGGTGGTGAAAGAGTACTTTCCTTGTCCTCCTTACCTGCAAAAACACTCTATTACTACAATTTGGACAGGTAACTGAGTGAAATTAACATATCCCAAGTGGTCTCCTCACCTTAGATACACAAACTGAAGTCAGAAACCAAAAGACAGGGTAAGTTATTTTTATACAGCTCTTCAACAGATTTTGATAAGAGATTGATCAGTACTGCCAAAGTAGTAGAAGCTCGCAGAGGACCTGGTCTCCCTATCATGTAAACTGGAGTCTTCTGCTCAATACAGTAATGGAAAGAAGATAATGGGGCATGGGAGCTCTGTGGCAATGTCTGCAGCCTTCCGCCTGTGCAGTGCTTCCAGGTAGGGGCAGTTCTGGTGGCAGCATAGCTCAGACACAAAACACCTGCTCCACATCTCTTTCTGGAGATGCTATCTGTCAGTCCCACAATCCAACCTTACTCTAGCTCTTTAAGCACAGAAGTACTCAGTCTAGGAAGTGAGCAGGTGATGCCTGTGCAAAAGATGGGATTAAACTAGCATTTAAAATATGAGGTGTAAAACAATGCCTTCAGGAAGCTGCAGATGCCTGCTGTGAACCCATATGGGGTGAAATTTCATCCCTTAAATAAAGACATCTCCCATGGGGGACACAGTATGGACTGCCCATTTACACATTTCTTTTTTTGACTTTCATTGGAATATTTTTTCCATGTACATGGTTATATGAAAAATACCATTGAGTGCCAGTGTGACTGCTCCAGTTACTGAATGACTACTTTGTTTTCGGTGGGGAGACATTTAATGACAGGGTGTTTAAGGTGACTGTGTTGTGTTCTCACAAGGTAACAGAAAAATGAAGCACAGTCTTTTGTGTATTTCTGCCTGATGTAACTCAGGAAGTTCCTTCTTATGAACACAAAATATTCAGTAATATTTTGGTAAATATTTTAAATGAAAATTTCTTTATCTTGCTTTATAAATATTTTCAATGGCAATCTGGATATTTTACTGCTTCCCACTTCCCTTTTAAGAGTGTTTATTAAACCACAAACTGTAACACGATGCCACTGAATTCAATGGCAAATGACTCAAGGAGTTCACACATAGCTGGCTTGATCCTTTTATTTAGAATTTCAATGATACACATTTTAAATGTATATTAACCAAAGTACACTGATCAAAGACTACTGGCAAAGAATTTCTCTTCACCTTTTCCTTATTTTCCTCATGCTCAAACACCCCAGGTTGTTTATCTTCATTTATGAATTCTTAATAAATACTTATGCTGCAGGCTTTTCAGAGCAGGTAATATTTTATTACTAGTCTGAGTGTTACATATCGATTTGGTGTTCTAATCTCAGGTCTTTAAATATTGCTTTAATATAAATTCAATAACAATGATGACAATGGAGAGAACGTTTCTGGGACTTTGGGCTATGGACTGATCCAGACTGAAGTTCAGGTGTGAATGCAAACTTTGGAGAAGTCTGAGGTTCACTTCAGGGAGAACTGAAGGACACTCCTTTCTAATGAAACACTCAGGGGTTGTTTGTAGCTCACAGTGACATTTCACCATTACCACACACAGCATGCCTGTCATTAATTTTTGAAGGAGTGTAACTGAACTATGAACTCATTTTACTGATCTTCCAAACTATCACTGGTCAAATTTAAAGAACAAAATAAACACAATCTGTGAGGTTGCTGCCTTTTCATAATTTCATACAGTCATTTCCCCAAAAGTGTATCCTTAGTAAAATATGATCTACATGGTCAATTCTGCAACAAAAAACTACTGAGGTCAAACTTACTAATCAGGCAAGAGCTTTATTTTTGTGACAAAAATTGTACCTGAAGATAGTAAAAACCAATCACCATGTAAGGAGGTTCCTGTAAGGTAACTTCCTAAGTTACCACACCAAATGCAACTCTGTGCATTCTCCCTCAGTGTAGAGTTTACTTCCTAGTTCCTCCAATAATGTTGTGTTTAAATATTTAATGCAAATTTTGAAAAACCTAACAGGCATTCAGCTTTAAAGAGCTAATGTAAGACATTTCTCACGTAGCTTCCACCCCCTTCAGCTCTCTAAATGCAATTCAGAAAGCTTCAGACACAAAATTTCATTCAGACATGCTGAATTGTTGTTTTCAGTCACTGAAAGTTTTTTCTAGTCTTTGGCCAAAACTCTGCAGCTTTATTCTGCTGGCTCCATGGTGCTATTAAGTATATTTCACAATGACTATCATCTTAATGATACCCCAAAGAGCAGAGACTATGACATATCAGAAGGAGGTGAGAGAAAAGGTGACCATCCCAGTTAGCTAATATGTACCAACTAGGTTTCTGGTCGGCTCAAATGTCATTTATTCCAGGAACTCTCCTCTAAACAGAATATGGAAACGCAAAGTACACAGTAAATATCTCTGATCTCTGAAAAGAGCACTTGTCAAGAGCAAGTAAGGGTTACCAAATACACATCCACGTGGTACTATGTTATAAGCACAGCTGAGAGGAAGGACGTGGTTAACAGGACCCTACCAAAAGATTACTTATCACTCTCTCCACAGACCCTCACCTACACATCTTAAGAGCAAAAGTTCATCTCCTCTAGCACACAGCAAAGCACTTAGTCCTCCCAATCAGACAGCAAGTGGGTTTTTTTCGGGTTTTTTTTATTTTATATATAATTTCACCCACACCTCCATACACAGACTGATGGTACCGGTAAAATACTACAGTAACAGAGTTGTTGCAGGTACCTCCATGTTACACATACCTCCATCTGGCTGCAAAATAAATAAATTAATAAACAGAAGGGCTGAGATTTCCCCCTTCCACAGGGACATGGGCACTGGCCACTCTCTCCAGCCCAAGAGACAAAAAGAAGCTCAAGAAAATGCACCTTCAAGAAGACAACAGTATGACAGGATTGACTGCAAACGCACCTTCTGCACTTGTCATTGATTCTTTTTGCATCTATCACAACGTAATGTTGCAGTATGGTCTGAAGTACCTCTTACATTGGTTCCCATCAAATTGTTGTAATCAAACTCAGAGCAGAATACATCTCAATATCTATCCTCTTCCTACCTACTCAAGTGATATTTTACTCCAGGAGGTGTCCCAGGGGGCTTTGCAGCAGAAGGGAGAGAAATGGGATTTGTCATAAGAAAAAAAGAGAAGTTGAAGAGTTTTATCCAAAATTCTACACTCTCTCTACATCTGCCACTGCCCTTACTTACCTGAAGAATAAATGAAATAGTAAATTTGATGGCACTTAATCTAGTTATTTTGACTGCTCTTACTGCAGAAGCCTACAGTATCAGTTCATACAACCCACAACAACTCTGGAAAAAAGACAACCCTGCTTACCTTTCATCCCAAACTTAGAGTGCCTTCCAAACTTCAGGATAATGAGCATTATTACTAAGCCAGTGCACACCAGTGCTGCAATTCCCACCACAACATACACCTAAAAAAAGAGGACACAAACAGATCTGCTCATTTTGTTCTCATGAGCTACTTTCTAAGACGTTCAGCACACATTCACATTAATGCACTTCAGTAAAGAAATTAATTTCAACATTTACACTTAGGTTAAAGAGTACAGAAAAGAGCCACTTGTTGAGGTTTCTTCTATCCTGAAGAGAACAGAGATTCAGACACCTCTGAGAACAATTTTTCAACACTCAACACATTCAAGTCAGGTCAGAGGGAATGCACATCACCCCTTTCCCTTAGAGCAGAGTAGCATGTCATAAAAAAATGCATAAGAAAACCACATAGTAAAAAATTTTTTACTGTGAGGTTGGCTGAACACTGGTACAGATTGTCCGGAGTGGCTGTGGAGTCTCCATCCCTGGTGATATCAAAAACAGAAGTGGATGCAACCCTGAGCAACCATGCTGGCCCTGTTTTAAGCAGGATGGATTGGACCAGAGGGTTTCCAGAGGTCCCTTCCAACATCAGACATTCATTGATTCTGTTATCAGGCAAGACTAGGATCCCTCCCAGCTTTTTAGCACAGTGTCCCAATTCATAATCTGCTCTCTGGTTCACTAACACACATGCTCTCCATTGCCTACTGTTTTACGGAGTCAATGATGCAGGAATGTGCAATATCAAACAGAGTAGCCAACTGTTTCAAAAAGTTCAGCTCACGAGAGCATGAGAGGCAAGGCAGCAAAGAAGGAGACCCACCAATTCAGCTACTTACACTAATCTACTGCAAATTATTTGATCAAAAACCTACAGGAAATTATGTTTTAAAAACATACAATTAGAAACTGAAAGTTCATTGCAGCACATCCTCACTGTAAGGAGGAGCTGACTTCAGGACTGGAATTCAACAATCTTCAGATTACCTTGGATGTCTGTTTCGTAAATAGTTGCTCTCCTCGGCTAAAAACAGAAGCAAAGTCTTAGGCTTAAAAATTAGTTGTTTGGAAAAGCATGAAACTAGTAATTTTACTTGGACTGAAGTGTGATTCACTCTTTCAAAAAATGGGGGGAGGACAGGAGTGGGTACCAAAGATTTTCTTGTTTTTCCGAGTGTTGATCACAACGCAGTAATGCCTCCAGTGTTCTGGTAGCTCAGAGTCCTATTACAATCTCCACAGTTTTGGAAGCCGTATAGCCGGAAAGTCCATGGAGATTACAGATCAGGAAACAATGTATATACTTACAGTGATGCTATCTTCATTCTCTTTGTTGGAAACATCTGTAGAAGTGATTTGATTACTGTTATTTGTGGTGTCTCCAAGATCATTAGGCGTGGTTTCATACTCTTAGGAAAGGAAAAAAAGGTTGCTTTTACGATTTCATAACCTTAAGAGGGGAAAGGATTGTCTTTATTATTCCTGCTCTGTGAGATGGTAAGGCCGCTAATAACTCTCAGGATTCTGAGCTCTTTGGAAACAACATGTAATTACTAATGTAGCTGGAACATTTTGGGGGTGGATCCCTGTGGCAGATAATTGAACAAATGTGTTGTGATTGACAGACTTGAAAGGAGAAGTGATCTACACCATAATGTGTATCTCTACTGGAAAAAGTAGAGATAAATAAAAACTCCATCCATAAAGTTATTTTTATGCAGTTCTTACTTCCTATGAAAAACGAAAGACTGCCCTCTACACTGAACTCTTCCAGCCTTGTATTCAGCCTCAGCCTCAGAAATTAGCTTGGGGACTTTTGTTTAGCTGAGAAGAACTTGGCAGATGAGGTCTGAGCTGGTTTTATTACTATCAAATGTGAAATAGCTTTTTTACTTCATTTAAAAAAAATACTGTTGTGTGCACAAAGGTTACAGTTTAGCATCATAAAGTGTTATACAAGTAAACCTTTAAAATATTATGCGTCTGAGATGTTATGAAGATATTTTATTAATTTGGTTTATCAAAATAATTCCACTGACAGGTCTGCAAGAAAGCTATTCCATAAAAAATGAACCTGGCTTAATTATATATATTTTTTTTAAAATTGAACATATATTTACAGTTCATGATTTCTTGTACAAACTATTCAAATTAGATAAAAAGAATTAAATAGTATACACATGAACTTAAGAGAAATGTGTATCAAAATAAAATTTTAAAATGCATATATTTGATGGTTACATCTGGGAATACACATAACATTTCGCTTCTACAACTGTAATGTGTGCAAAGAAAGAAACAAACAAGGGCAATAACTATATCTATTACAAAATGCACCCCAGCATTGTAATTTAAATTTGCAATTAATTGCACATTTCTTTACATGTTTCTTTCAAAATCAGTGCCATAAGCCTACAGGTGAAATTTTAACTGCAAAAGAAGAGCACAGAGGCATAGCTTTCACCAACTACAGAGGCAGGAACTCCTCTGACCACAGAGCTCCTGCTCAGCAAGGGGAAGGAGGGCCTGCACCTCAGTAGAGTTTGTCTCCTCTAGCTCCCAAGGCCAGTTTGGAGAGCTCAGCTGGCAATAGTAGTAACAAGTTACACTGGGCTTTTGATCTTCATGCATGCACAAGCACATCTGCTTTCTGCAAAGCACTCAGCAAGCTGCAGATTTTTTGTTATATGAAGTTATGCAGCTACTTCTGGCTACAGTCAGTACAGTCAGGTTGTCTAATCAGCTCATGTCTATTTTGGCTCTGCACCATGCATGCCAAAGGACAGGGCTCTTTCAAGCCAAAATAAGTATTAAGTATACAGAGGTTTTTTGAGAAACAAAATTTAATTTCCTGGTCTTTTTACCATTTGAATTCTTTGACTCAGCACTGCATCTCTACGTGTACAGCTTCCAATGCAGCAAGGTTTGAACAGTAGCAAGAGGCAAATGAACAGCACTCCTTACCCCACGCAGCACAAACTCTGCCTGAATGGCTCACCTGCACAAGCAGCCTGGACACTTGACAAGGTGCTGCGCAGACCATCTGCCACCATGACTACATGCTTTGCCACAGCAATGGAGGAGACTTCTGCTTCATTCATTTGCAGGCAGAGCCCACTTTATAACAAGTATCTCAGCCCACAAGACTGGGCTTCTTTTACAATTAGCTGGGAGTATCTTCACAGAGATACTTTGATCAACTCTATATTTATTGTAGCTTTGTAAGACTAATATATAAAACAAATATTTTAGAGCTTTCACTGCTCTGGCTCTGTAATATAAACTTTGAAGAGGGAAACTTTTTTCTCTTAATTTTACCCATAAACAGTGATGGGCAAAAGCCGATGCTATTTGCAGTTCTGTTTATGCTCATGTATGTACTAAGCTACTGGAAATCACACCCTCAAGAACTCACGAGAACTATGCAGTGTTTCAGGTCTGGTCTGTGAATCCTCTGAATGCACTTTTATATTAAAATGGGCAAGAGCTAAAGTAGGCCATGTCGGTACGCTGGTATTGCATTGCAATTCGCCACTGCGTAACCATGAAGCGCTTGCATTTGAACTAGTGCCAGATCATCAAAGCCTCTTGACATGGGTGAGCCAGGCAAGGAAAACACACGCAATAGCTCTCCAGCCAAAACTGGGTGATTCTGACTTAAACAGATTCTTGTTCATTTCACTATGAAATCCGACATAGACACCAAGCCCTCTGATACAGACAGGATCATGCCTCTTGACTCAGGCAACGTGGGATTTGTATCGCTTCAGGGCCAGGTTCTCTGCTGCCACGCACAGGCTCTCGCGCAGCCACTGGTGACTAGACCATCTCAGCTGAGGCTGGGCAGTATTTTGAAGCCATTTCACAAACAAGGTGCGTGGCAGCTGGGATAGAGATGACAGCACAGTCACACCAGCACCTGGGGATGACTGCACAGTCCTCTGAGCAGCTGGCTGATGTGGGGCATGCTGTCTCTCTTGTGTTCACAACCACATCAGAAGAAGCAGCATGGCACAAAGACATTAACTCAGAGCTGAAGAAGCTGGCTTTGCATTTGATTTCCTGCTCAGCCCTGGGTGAGTCGCTTTATTTCTCTCAGTTACTTCCCAGATGGGGCCAGGACAGTGTCCCCTCTGTGCCTTTTCCAAGAGATGCTTCAGAGGTGAGCTGGAGGCACCAGCAACTGCTCTGCACTCACAGCAGGCAGTGCCCCGTGCAGCCAGGACTCCCCACAGCAAACACAGCACCACACAGCCTGCTGCAACCTCACCCATTCTTCTGTTTCCCACTGTACGCTCAACACAATGGAAAAACACTTGGAAATCAGCTCACACGGAGCACCAGACAGAAGGTCAGCAAACCCAGCTATGAAGGGCTTTGCTCTGCACAGAGGGGTACTTGACGTCAGGGTCCCCTGCCCTCCATCACCTCCGCCTCAGTCTCCTCACAGCCTGGCCCTGCCCGGCTATGGCCCCTGCTGAACCAGGCCCACCCGCGGGCTTGTGGCCTGGCCTTGGCCCCAGGGCAGCTCAGTGCCTGGGGCTGTGTCTGTCCATGGGCCCCCCAGCTGCCCCGCACCTGGCTGGGCGGTGGGAGAGGCCTGGCTGCCAGGCCCTGCCCTGATGGGCCCCCGTGGGGACCCCCAGCCCTGCAGCACCCTGACACTTGCAGGGAAGCACCTTACAGCTCCCACTGACTTCACCCATAGTCAACAGACCGACACAGCAAGTCCCACTGCCCTGCAGGATCAAATCCTCTGCTGCTCCCTCGACCCTTTACATGAGGCACACTTGCTACACGATCAGCACAGGGCTCTGAAAAAAGCATTTTAAAGGTAAGACTCTGGGAGGGGTGGTGCTCTAAATCCTCCTTCCAACATAACCCAAGTTGTGGGTAAAGAGGTTAGCATAGAGATAGAGCAGTCTGAGAAAAAGTCAGGGAAACTGCTCAGTCTCTGGGGGGAGCTCATCTCAGGGCCCCGCTGTCGGCCATGCAGGCAGGGGCTCTCTAAAGCAGTGTAGCAGTTCCTAGACTCTCCAGCTGGCCTCATTTATTCACCTTACTAGCTGGACTCGTGAATTTGGAATAATTAGGGAAACACTCTGGACTATGAAGTGTTTCTCAAAGCGAGCACTGAATCACTGAAGCAAAGATCAAAGACAGCAGTTTCAAACAGCAGAAAGAAAAAGCAGGAATAAAAAGGAAGGCTCCTTTCATCAGGACTAGGTCTTGCCGGCTGGGATCGTCTAGCACAGCTCAAAGCGAACGTCAGCAGAAAGCTACCCCAGTCAATTGAAGCGCAGCACTCACATCGTTAAAGCCATAAACAGGCATCAGGACCTTGATAAACAGCTCAGAATAAAACACTTCATGCATACAGCTTATATAACACATGTAAGAAATTGTGCAAACCATCCCCACCTTTCAGGCCCTCAAACCCCACCACCACCCCGCCACCAAAAACCGGCAAGAAAAGGGACAAGAAGCTACCCTTCAGTATTTCTAAGCACTTAAAGCCAAATTGATGCTTAAATTGCACATTTGCTGAAGTTTAATGGCATAGAATGGAATCAAAGCAATAACATTTAAATTAGCTAAAGAAAACTTGAGTCATGGGCCATTTCATCCGAATAAAAAGTACTCCAAGCCAGATCCAGTTTATTCTGGAAGCTAAAGGGTGTTTAGGTGTGTTGGTTAGGATGGACTTTCCTATTGACCAGAATTATTGTGTAAAACTAGCCAGCTGCTTTTCATTGTACAGCTACCATTCTAGTGCATGCTGGTTTTCACTAGGTACAGACCAAGATGTTTTGTCTAACTAAAAAACTAGTGTCATCTAAAACTAAAAATTAAAAAAGATTTGTGTCATCAAATCTTCCGGCACACACTCAGATATAACTGAGTTAATGGTCTGCCTGTGCAAGGGAGATTAAGGGAAGGTACAAACGCATGGACAGAGCAAAACAAATTGCCTACAGGAAAACTTACTTGTGGCAACCTCATTTTTAAGTGGGATTAGGGGTACCTTTTTGGAGGTAAAAGAAGTATGGAATCAGCCCGGGAAAAAAAAAAAAAAAAGAAGTTGTTATATAAGCAGAAATAATGAACTCTTTTTTTCTCCAAGAAATGCCTCCGAAAGAGTCACAAAATCTCATGCCTGTAAGCTACATCAGACAGCTGTCATCCTACAGGATCAACTGCAACCATTCGCAGCAGTGGATTTATGCTTCACCTAATGTGAATCAAAAGCAGCAGAATAAGTAAAACATCATATTGCCCTCATGTATCTTAAATAACATAAGGCAGGAAAAGAATCAAAAATACAAAGTACCTTTTTGAACTGTGTTATAATATGTGCCATTTCAATTTAACTGAGCCTGACATTCAACCTTTTAATGGTTTCTTTTCCTTCATTTCTATCATTAAATGAAAAGAAAAAGGAAATCAAATATATACCATAAACATCTGGATCCACAATTGGGCCACTACCTGTACATGGAGAAAAGAGAAAGAAAAAAAAAAAAAGAAAAAAAAAAAAAGAAAAAGCTTTGTAAATAGATTGCAAATGTTGAAAGAATAAGAGTTTCTTTAGGAATTGTTCTAAGAGTTGACATGTTATTTGCAATAGTAATGATTACTACCTAAAGAAATGCAAAGCAACATCAATATATAGCAGTACCTGTTTACCAGATTACATTTACAACCATTTTAGAGCTATACCAAAAGTTAATATTTTGTTTCACGTGAAACAGCAACTGCACAGGGCAGTTTCACGTGAAACAGCAACTGCAAAGGCAGGCATATTTCCCAACTGGGCAAAATTCTACTTTCCATTGTCAATGCGTATCTGGAATAAGTACAATAACTATTCCTGTTGAAAAATCAAGGGCAAAATTCTCCCTGTGTAGAATGCAAGCAGAAGCAGACTTCAGTACGCATTAACAACCACTGACTTTTACCTGGTCAAAAATTTTGCTATTAAATCACTGTAAGAGCAAAACAGTTTAGCTGTGAGCTGGCAAGTTAAGGGCTAGAGCTAGTGATGACCTAAGCAGCAGCATTTCATTTGCTTTGTGAAAGGATTCTTCCAAGAAGCCAGCTGCACAGCTGATACAGACAGAACTCTTACCAAAAGTCAGATGTTTTGAAAGGCAGCTTTTACACAAGCAAATGGATACCTGTCTAGTCTACAATTTTTTTATATTTTACTAGTTCCAATTTGCAGCTTTTTCTAATTATTGCACATATGTAAGGCTGAACACATATGTGAGTATAATGCACACAACGCCCACTGAAATTAGTGTACTATTAGACTATTCACACTTTGACAGATACCTGTGTTTTATTTGAAGATAACTGTTCATTTTGGTCTATAAAGTATTTATAGCATAGCCTATGTAGTAGGCTCCTAATCATCTCTTCCATATTTTCACTCTTTCTATTTGTTAGTTTGGAAATAAGAGATAATTAAAATCACTAAAGATTAATCAAACTTGAAAAAGCATAATTCTGTTTATAGTACTTCACAGTAAATCCACAGCAGTGGCATTACACTGATTGGTATAAAGCCACTGTGAAGTATGACCAGAACACCATTGTTTGTGTTTATGTCAACAGTGTGAGAATCTGTGCTGAAAATACTAAACAGAGTTGCAACCTATTTGCTGAATGGCAGCAGATAACTTGGTTTATTTTAAATTGCATTTAAATATATTCTAATATCCAGAGATATAGGTTAATGGATCCCATGAGAACTGTATGTCAATCTGCAGAAATAAATAACAAGTGAAGAAAGCTTGTACTATCTGTCCTTAAGTAACTTCTGATAAGGGTTTTCTGTCCATGAAAGTTCAGATTCAGTTTTTCCAGCATAAAACATCCATCTGCTGAAAGACAGTATTTCTAATTTACCCTCTGTAATCTGAAGGGGGGTGGGGGGGTAACCACAACAAAAAGATCCCAGGCCTTTATTCCTGAGTTCAATGGCAATATTTTCATTACTATTTACTGGAATTGGGACAGTAATCAGATTAGTTTAAACCCTAACTCCTGCCAGGGATATAAACTAGGAAGTCATCCACTTCATTTAAATACCTTTTATATAATTAAATACTTCACTTCAAATAAAGTTGTGAAAATCAAGATGCTGGACAAAACCCAAATTTCTGTTTAAGTATTCCCTACATGAAAGCATATCTACGTGATCATCAAAGCATCAGTTGAAGCTATTTTAACATTAAACTTCATAGTCATTTTGCACATTTACACACAATTGGTTTTAGGGCAAACACAGAACAGCACTGTTGTTTTGGTCCCTGTTAGAACAGGTTGTTGCATAAATAAACTAGTAAGAGACTTATCCTATTCAATCATCTTTATAAACTATATCAACTACACTTGGTTTGCTTGCTTCTTTCTTTATAAAGTTGACATTTTCAAAATAAAGCAGCAGCAAAAGACTCAGTCCAAAACCATACCTCTGCAAAACAGCCCCATGTTGTTATGCCACACAAGCAAGACGCTATTTCTAAGGCATATTTAATATATTCTTTTACTTTTACTAGGTACTTTTTGACTTGGATTCCTTCAGCTCAATTTTAGAGTAGAGAGCTGGTAGATGAATAAACTTAATTAAAAATACTCATTATTGGTAAAAATCTCTCCTATGTTCATTAGCTGTTTTGGATCAACTATGAGAACAGCCTCCAGAATTAAACACGAACATTTCTTGCTTACTGTTTGCTGCAGTGTAGTCTTAAATGATGAAGTCAGCCTCAGCAAGAAGAGGTTCACAGGAATCCAAGAATTTTAGCAAATTAAAGCTAGTTTAAAATCTAGCTAATAGAACATGAAATCTATTCTTCCAGGCCCTCCCATTTAAAATAAAGTCTTAATTTACAACATTGATTTTGTTATCATTAACTCAATCCAAATCACATTGTGGTACATGTTTTCCTCTCCTTTACGCCCACATCCTCGGACCAGTGAAATATGTTCTGCAAGTAGCATGCTCGAAGTTGAGAGCATCTTAGCACAAATCATGTCTTCATCATATTTGATGAAACTTTGAAATTGAAGTATAACACTGTTGATGACAGAACATGCTTCAGACTTAGTTGTATTTAATTTAGATAGACATATGAATTATAGGTGAGGTGTTCCTTTTTTAATTTTCTTTTGTTTTCACCCTCAGAGCATTTGCCCGTAAGTGATCCAATAACGAGAGAATCAGTTTAAAGCTCAGTGAGTATACCCCACCCCAGAAAACATCAGGGCTGGTATTTAATTCAGTCATGAAGGCATGGAAATGAATATAATACCAGGGCGTGGGCCTTAATCTTTATGCTTCATTGTACAATATGTGGGCCAAAAGAAGAAACTACACAGTAACGACAGCACTGAAAAAGCCTTTTAAGGGTTTGAAAAAGCCTGACAGTGCTTTAAATAGTAATAATTTAAAACAAAAATCGTAATACAATGCACACAGGATTCTAGTTAACATTTGCTTTTATGACAGCTTCAGTGGAGGAGACAATGTCGTCATGTAAAGCTCAGTGTCATGATTCTTATAGAAAAAAATTAAAACAATATTGAGAAGGCTAAGTAGATAAGCAATTTTCCCTGTTGTTAATTTTTAAGACTGGTTTGGTGCTACCACTAAGCATGCACTGTTTTCTAATGCACTTACATCCTGCCTATACATAGTCCAATTTCCTCCATACTCTTTTTGTGACGCTTAATCTATCACAGAGCTTGGGAAAAGCTTAAAGAACATAGCACAGATTATCTTGGGAGACTTACATTCCTTGTGTGTATAAAGAGGATGGAACAAATAAGTAATGCCGTCTTTCTCATCTGGAGAATACCTACAGTTCTATTTACTGATTTAGAAGGCCACAATTGGGAAATTTTCAGTGTACAGGGAGAAGCACAAAGGTAAAACAGAATAGTAAAAGGGATTTGGATCAAAGACAAAAGATGATAAATGTGTTAGAGGAACTGTTACTCTGTTAATAAAATGAAGCCAGGTTCATATTAAATAATCAGGGC